>NW_024465244.1:0-4798 GCF_017591425.1 Ochotona curzoniae
TTGCCAGCCATATCTGTATATACTGGTTACATGCCGTACCCAAAATGGCGCCGGCCAGAGAGGCTAGATCTTGGTGCCTGGTGGATAGTCACGTAGCTTTGGCAGTACCACGCATGCGCCTAACGCATGCGCAGTGAGCTGCGGCGCGGCAGGCACGTAAACACTGGGACTGACGAATCCAGTCGCCCAGAACCCTGCGTAATCATGACGCCGACCTATCATCGGCGGAGGCGGGGCCAGACAGCACATAAGAGTAGAAGCCTGCCGGGATTCACGCTTCCTTCCTCATGTTAGTGTGCACAATAAATTTTACCGCAGGAGACTTCACACGCGTCTGCGTCTTATTGCTGGGCGGTAAGACACGTGGGCGCGACAACTGGTGCCGAGAACCCGGGACCTGGAGGGAGCCTCCCGTTCAAAACGGGACGGAGTCAGAACTGCGGCCATAAAACAGGTAAGGAGCTCTGAGAGGGAGAACTTTCGGGTGACTAGGAGCATAAATCGGAGGTATATGAGCCGCCGCTTCTGGTTATAGACATGGGCGCACAGGTCTCTCTGGTGAAATTTTTGCAGATGGTTTATGCCCCGCATAAGGGAGCGGTCAGAGAGAGTGACGAAGCCCTTCAGTCTGCCCAGGATAGTCTCTCAGAAACAGAGCGGGAGAGGAGAACCGGTTTGAAGCAAAAAATAAAGGTGAAACTTAAAGCAGTATCTTCCTCATCAAGTTCGGAGACTTCCGACGCTGAGGAAGGGTATAAGTGGGATAGGCGCTTAGAACGTAAACCTGCAGGAAATAGACAAGGATTAGAAAAGGAGAAGAAAGATAATGACGGTGCTATTGCGCCGGCCACGCGCGGCCCATGGCCTCAGGACTCTGGAGCCATTTCATCAATGGCTCCTCCTCCTGTGACGCCATCTGCCCCGCCCATGAGTTATGGTGCCGGCTCTTCCTTCATCGATGCAGCCGCGCGCCGGGAACTTCAAGATATGTTCCCCGTCTTAGAAGAAGAAAGGGAAAGAGTTCACAGACAGGTAGATGCAGCATTAGTGCGAGAATTGGCCATGTCTGTAAAGCAATACGGTCTTCATGCCAATTACACTTTGTCCCTGTTAGAACGTATGGGGGGAATGAATATGACTCCCTCTGATTGGCAATTTGTGGTGAAGGCTGTTCTCCCTAACATCGGATCATATCTAAATTGGAAGAGCCTATGGCAAGAGCTTTTGGCTGAGACCGCCCGCGCAAATCAACAGCGTGGCGGTGATTCTTTGACCTGGACTTATAATATGCTTTCCGGACAAGGCCAATACTCTGATGATCAAAATAGATATCCATGGCCAGTGTATACCCAGATCTCTACTGCAGCTATAAAGGCTTGGAAGGCCCTTTCACTTAAAGGGCAAGAGAAACTGGGCATTACACAGGTTAAGCAGGAGCCAGATGAGCCCTTTGCTGATTTTGTGGCACGCGTAATGCAGGCCGTGGAAAGGACCTTTGGAGAGGGAGATCAGAACACTAAAATGGAAGAGCAGATAATTTGGGAGCAGTGTAATGCAGAATGTAGAGCCCTACTCAAGGATCGTAAGTCCAAGGGAATTTCAGATTGGCTAAAGGTTTGTAGGGATACAGGAGGCCCCTTAACAGCTCATGGACTAGCAGCCGCCATTTTGAGGTCTAATCATAGGGAGAGAACATCACCTGTGTGCTTTCAGTGTGGTAAACCAGGACATATGAAAAGGGAATGCCGTGCAGGGCCCGTTACTTTGGATTCATTCTCAGGTTTCTCAGATTAAGTCTATTCAATGGTATCCATCTGCGATCGCGTCAATAGTGTTTAAAGGATTAAAATTAGCCTTAATTCATTTTGGGCGTCATCCGGACCGCATAATAGTCCCCTATACTGTTCAGCAATTACAAGTGCTGAGTGGGTGTAGCAATGAGTGGTCCATCTTAATGTTTATCTATCAGGGAATTTTTGATAATCATTTTCCAAGGCATCCATTACTACAATTTTTACAGCGACATCCTGTGGTTTTTCCGATAAGAACCAGTGCCTGTCCTCTCCCTGGTGCTCTTACAATTTTTACTGACGGTTCCTCGACAGGAGCCGGAGCCTTAGTTGCCGGAGATACTGTGATAAAAAAGACCTTTGCGACGGTTTCTCCTCAGAGGGTAGAATGCCATATGGTGCTTTTTGCCTTACAAACCTTTCTAGAACCTTTGAATATTGTTTCTGATTCTCAATATGTAGTTAATGCAGTGAATGTTTTGGAGGCCGCTGGCTCTATTTCAGGGTCCGGCCCGGTGGCGGATCTCTTTAAACAAATTCAACAGGCCATCTGGCATAGAAGCCACCCCTTTTATATAACCCATATCCGAGCTCATTCAGGTTTACCAGGGCCATTAGCTCGAGGGAATGCTCTTGCCGATGCCGCCACCAGAACCCAAATCATGATTATGATGGTGTCTCCACCATCCTCAGGGGAGAAAGCCCGCCAGTTTCATTCACAATTTCATGTTTCAGCCCAGACCCTCAGACTCCGATTTGGGATCACTAGAAAGGAAGCGCGCCAGATAGTTCTTGATTGCCCTGCCTGCTGCGAATTTAGACCTGCTTCACATGAGGGGGTCAATCCCAGGGGATTGAGACCCAATCAATTGTGGCAGATGGATGTGACGCACGTCCCATCCTTTGGGAGGAACCAATTTGTTCATGTATCCGTGGACTCTTTTTCTGGTGTGCTCTTTGCATCAGTTCTAACTGGGGAGAAGGCCATCCATGTAATCCAACATTGCTTAGAAGCATGGGCCGCATGGGGTAAACCTGAGTGTATTAAGACTGATAATGGCCCCGCCTATACTTCAGCCAAATTTCGTGATTTTTGCATGAAGATGGGCGTTAAATTAGTGACTGGCATCCCTTATAATCCACAAGGTCAGGGGATAATCGAACGTGCTCATCGCTCTATTAAGGAATTGTTGCAAAAACAAAAAACCACCTGGGAATCACTTGGCCTCGCCAGTCAGAGCCCTCGGGCCACTCTAGCCCTGGCTCTCTTCACCATCAATTTTTTACAGCTGGATGAGAAAGGCCTCAGTGCTGCAGATCGTCATTCCCTCAAGACGGCGCAAGAGCAATCTTGGGTCAAGTGGAAGGATGTTCTGGAGTCCAAATGGAAGGGCCCAGACCCAGTTATTAGGCAGGCTCGAGGAGCCATTTGTGTGTTTCCACAGGACGCCCCAGTTCCGGTTTGGGTTCCAGCTCGATTGACTCGTTCCTGTCCATCACCGCCTTCTGACGTTTCTGCAACTGCTGGAGCGCTTGCACGAGGATCTGACTTGGGGAGGATTCATGCAGACCCGCAATCAGAAACTCCTCCTACAATCCCACAGGACAATGGTGCCCCGCCCAGTGCAAACACGGCTGATGGTGCAACTAATGGTCTGTATGGCGCTTGTGAGGATCGTGATTGCTGAACCACGATGAGGAGTTTTGAGTGTTTTTCCACGACCCTTACCGGTCGCCCACTCAGCCCGAGTGTTTCCTTGATTTTTCTTCTTTGGATTTGCCTTTTCTCCCTTATGATGATATTAAGGAGAATATGAGTAACTTTTTATTCTCCCTACAGGACACGCTTTGTTTTCAAGCGTCTCCTGAGAATTTTAGTGTCAAGGTTTATGTGTTACTTCTATTCCTTTTCAAAATGTTTCAATGGCTGCTAATCTTTCTTGCCAGCTTTCTTCCTATCTTTTAGGAAATTGGACGAGAGAATTTGATATTTTACAGTCGGAGTTGAGAATTGCCATTGTCCAGATTAATTCTACACGGGTGGATCCTGTTGTTGCTGAAACCCTGGCCACTTGGATTTGGAACATCACTTCCCATATTAAGGAATGGGTGGGAGTGGTTGTGCTAATTCTGCTCTTATGTGCAGGCTGTGCCTTATGCCTTTTTTTGCCTGTGTCGTTTGAGACACCGCGCTCAGCGAGATTGTGTGACAATACATCAAGCCCTACTAGCCATGCAGTATGGTGACTCCCCCATGGTATGGTTGAGCATGCTTCAACAGGCTTAGTTAAGAGCATGGACATCATGGCTCCTGCACCTCAGGTCATTATGGCATTGCACTGAGTTCGAGCATGATGCATAATGCACCTGACTAGCCCTTGCACCTCGCAGGTCTTATCCATTGCACGCGAGAGGGTAGTCAATCTTATAACTAACTTGTCGAGACATTGCTCTTTACAACCACCGCGGTTGTAGCCCATGACGGGTAAGATAGACCCAGACAATTATCGGTCTAAGACAGGGACTACGTCAAGCCACGCAGCCTCCCTATGACGGATCGTGCGCCTTGAGTCTACAACCTAAGACAGGCCCATACCAGTTTATTTTTCTATTGTATAAGAAGGAGGGAGATGTTGCCAGCCATATCTGTATATACTGGTTACATGCCGTACCCAAAATGGCGCCGGCCAGAGAGGCTAGATCTTGGTGCCTGGTGGATAGTCACGTAGCTTTGGCAGTACCACGCATGCGCCTAACGCATGCGCAGTGAGCTGCGGCGCGGCAGGCACGTAAACACTGGGACTGACGAATCCAGTCGCCCAGAACCCTGCGTAATCATGACGCCGACCTATCATCGGCGGAGGCGGGGCCAGACAGCACATAAGAGTAGAAGCCTGCCGGGATTCACGCTTCCTTCCTCATGTTAGTGTGCACAATAAATTTTACCGCAGGAGACTTCACACGCGTCTGCGTCTTATTGCTGGGCGGTAAGACACGTGGGCGCGACA
>NW_024465245.1:0-64388 GCF_017591425.1 Ochotona curzoniae
CTATTATAATGTTTGTCCATTTATGTGCATTAATACTTCTGTCATGTAGCTAGGTGCCCTAATATTTTATGTTTTTTATATTTCTTATTATTATTTCTTCTTGGTAGATGGACACCTTTATCATTATGCAATGTTCCATTGCATCTGTTTTAGTGCTTTACCTTGTGAAATGTATATCATCTGATCTTAGACTGGCTGCACTGGCTCATTTTTCTTTTTCAGTGATGCAAAATGTTGTTTTCCATCCTTTCACTTACAGCTTCTGTGTTTTTTGTTTTTTTGTTTTTTTGGGTTTTTTTTGTTTGTTTGTTTGGTTGGTTTTTTTTTTTTTTTTTTTTTTTGGTTAGATGTGCCTCTTGTTTTCAACAGATAGATGGGTCCTGGTTTTTGATCCATTTTGTTAATCTATGTCATTCATTTGTTGATTTCAAGCCATTTCTGTCCAGAGTAATATTTATAGGATGAAATTTTGTCCTGTCACTTTTAAATTCAGTTTTCTTTGGTTTCTTTTGTGGGTTTTAATGGGAATATCTTCCACTTTGCATCATTGATTGTGGTTAAATTCCTTTCTTACTGTCCTCAGCAAATTTTGGTGTAGTGTTTCTAGGGTTGGATTAGTTTTTGTGTATCCTTCTAACTTCTTTTTGATGTTGAAATATTTATTTCATTTTCAAATACAAATGAGAGCATTGATAGATATATTTTTCTGAGTTGATTTATTTTCTGTTTTACAATATGGAAAATGTCACTCCATTCTCTTCTTGCTTGAAGAGTTCATTCTGAGACATCAGCAATTAATCGTATTCATTTTGCACTATGTTATCTGATCCTTTTAATGTGCATGGTTCAGTATGCTTTCTTTATGTTCAGTTGGGAAATCTTATGTCTTGGAGAGTATCATTATGGGGCAAATCTGTTTGGGTTTCTATGTCCTTACTGTATTCAGCTTCCAGGAGTATTCCCAATTATTCAGGGTTCCTACTATAGTTTCATTTTCCCACTTCTGTTTTATTTTTATTTTTATGTTACAACTCTACAAGCTCTGGTAGTTCCCTTATCACCTCCACAACTCCATCCTCTAACTAATTTCCCCAATATTATTACAATACCACAGTCCTTCATATACATACAAGTCTATCATTCTGATATTTAAGTGTATCCTAACACTGTGGGTACAGACAGTAATAGAGGGTCAAGCCTTTTATTGTCAAGACACATCTAAGTATTTCATTGGGAGTCAATTTTGGTTTGGTAGTAGTGTTGCACAACAATGCAAACAAAATTAAAAAAAAATTCTAGCACGATGGACTTAAATAATGTGCTATTGAATATTCCTAGTTTGAATGATATTCTCAATGTCAGTATTCTATATCTAAGATTGAGATTGTATTTTCTCATTTGGGGAGTGGGAAACATTGGTTTCCTGATTTATGTTGCTTGTTCCTTTTCTATTCTCCTTCCCTGAGGCTTTGCAGATCTTCATGTTTCACTCCAAGTCAAGCATTTTATTCAAGATTTTATTTTTATGTTGTGTCTGTTAGTTTCAAATTTATGGGTAGGTTTTGTTACTCCTATTCCACACCAATACTTTCTTCTTTGCTCTTGTTCTAGGATGATGCCAGTGTTTTGGTTTTGCTTTTGTTTGGGGTGTATGTGTGTCTGTTTAGGGGGTTCTGCTGGGCATTCCTCAGTCTCATTTGCTTTAGCCTCAATCTCTGCAAGCAATGTCACCCCAGCTGTATTTCTTAGTACAGGGCACTTCAAGATTGGAGTCTTCCTTTCTCTTAGTAGTCTCTCTGTAAGTCATGTTTTCTGCCATGTCTGATGTCAAGATTAATTGAACATATAACAAGAAGAAACTTAACAGGGAAATGATTTTATTATTGTACACTGAGCTCATCATCCACACTTTCAGGATGATGGACTTTAGTTGAAAATACAGAGACTTTTATACCCCCCAAAATACAGATGTCACACAAATGCGTTCACTCATTCTTATCTTGCATGAAGTTAGCAAGTCTTACACTAATTATTCTTATGTTAGCAAAATTTAAAGAGAACAAAAATGAAAACAAAAACACAAAAAAGAAAACAAGAGAGAAGACATTAGCACAGCATCTTGGTATGCTTTTCGTCTGTTGTTTGCAACTCAAGGAAAGCATAAGAAGAGATAGTATTGAGGCCAAGGATGCTCTCTTCTGCTATTTTTAACCAGAGGGAGGCCACAAAGGAGAGATAGTATTGTGGACTTTGGTCTGCCACTTGGTGTTCCAAGGTTAGACATGAGCACAGGTGTTCCTGGCTTTTGATTAGCTCCCTTGCCCACTGACATACTCAGCTCCATCAGTTTGGAGTCAGGGAGGTTACTGGGCACATACCTCATGCCTGCTTCACAATGTCCCTCTCTGGCTTGCTCTTACCACAGCCTGTGGAACTCTGCGGTACAGCAGGCCCTCTGCCAAGGATGCTCCAAATGATAGCTCACCATCTGCTGTGCTTGCAGTTTCCAGATTGCCTATGCCATTCAGGTATGCCACATAATAATCCCTGCCACTGATCAGCATGTCACTATGGTCTTCACTCCTTGTGTGTTTTGCTGGAGTTTCCTGTGGCATCTGGCATCAGAGAAGTTACTGAATTGTGGGGCCACAAGCTGTGTGCTCCCTTGGGCAGTGTCCCTCTCTGTCTCAATTCACAAAACATCAAAACTTATGGCATAAATGGAGAAAGGTCCCAGGATTTCTTTTGGGGAGAAGTACATGTCTATTCCCTGTTAGCATACAAAGCATCCACACCAGAAATGAGAAGGCATTATCACTGGGAAAGAGTGGCTGACATCATGGATCAGTGAAGGGAGACCTTCACATTAGCTTATCTAAAATATGGATCATCCTAAAGAAACAGAAATTGAATCTTCTAAAATATGTAGAGACTTAGAATTTATGTTTGCACATATGGGACCACCAACTGCTTCAAAATCTGTATTGTCAAGTTGCTCACATTTCACACACATTTTTAAGAAATTCAAGGAAACTAATCCCATTAAAATTAGGTTCCAAATGATATCCACTCTCATTCTTTGAGTATTCTAAAGATCCCTTTCAGAAGAACCAAAGAAGAAAAATACATAAATGTTTTAACACACAAAAAAATGCTTTTTTTTCAACATTCAAAGCACTGTGTGTGTAAGATACACAAATATGAATATTCACAGGATGAAATTAGACAAAATTCTAAAAAGAAATATTTAATGAATGTGAGGGCATTCTGATTCATTGCAACAAGGAACTAAAAATCTGCTTTAAAAGCATCTGATGTGTGTTATACTAATTAAAATAAAGCTCTAAAAATAGTTATTTTTGTCAAAGTATAAGGAAAAATGCAAAGTGTTTTAAGAGATTCAATATCACCATGATGACAACACATCTGAAGTTTCAACTGAAGGCCAGATTTTGGTTTTTTAATTTTGTTCTTTTTTTTAACATTGCGAAAAATTAATAAGAACTGAATTATGCTTGTGACTAAGAGGGCCAATAAACAGGATCTCAAGAAGATTCTGAGCAGAAAGTAAAGATAAACGAATGGTTTAAACAAGAAAATTCTCTACCATTAAATACATATGGTTAGTCATGGAGAACTGGATGGATAAAAGTGACTAAAGGCACATATAAAATCAGCTGAAGGACTAAACATTATGATGTCTTAAATGTGCTCTCACAGAAGCTTAAATAAGACACTTTACTACCCCCTTCAACCACTGTGTTTAGGAGAGTAAGAATCAATCCAGGCTGAGTTTTTGGATTGGTTCAAAGTTATTGCTCATCCATTTAATAACATGAACAGATTCTACATGAAATTTAATGAATTTTGAAAATACTGTGGAAATTTGGAAACTACTCAGACTGCCCAAAGGAATGAAGTTTCTTGTTGATCATGTTCCTCGCCTCTGATCCGCTACAGATGCCTTTTTCCCCCCATAGAAACCATCATCATTCTTGCCATTCTTACAAGCTGCATTTCACTTTTTCCCCTTGTAGCTGGCTTCTTACAATAGTAGTTTCACATGAACAGGGATGCTATGTCTATTATGCTTATTTTACCAATGAACAATAAAATGAGCCTGCACATCCAGCCTACACACACACACACACACACACACACACACACACACACACACACACACACTCACACGCATTTGCATGTGTAAATCTTATCACAGAGCAACGTTCCCTGAAATGACAGAGATAGAACTGTTCTGACATCTCCTCCTTGTGGCAGAAGCCCATCCTCCCACACCTGAGCACAGCTCTGATCTCCATTGGAGGGTCGTTTGGAGCCCTCACTGTCTGCTCTGAACTTAGTACCTGAGCCAGACAGAGCCCCGTCCTCTTCTATGGCTTCATTGAAGCCCCCACATCAGCGGTTGGTCCCCTTTTCAGTACCATTGAGCCTCTGTCAAATGGTCAGGAACCTTCTCCCTACATTCTTCAACACAAGAGCTTAACTGCCATCATGGAAAGATGGGTCTCTAAAGGTGGGATCAACATTTCCACCACTCACAGATACCTGATATCTGGGTCCCCGCAGAGCAAAGACAGAAGTACAGATGAGGCTCCCAGAAGTCTCCAGGGCTTGAGGAGAGTTTGGAGGTTCAAGGTCTGAGACCTGAGTCACAGAGAGGTGTCCGTAGTGATTGCAGACATGGTCTAGCTAGGCATCTTTGCGACTTCATAGGCTGTTTTTTGACTCTGATCTGGACACCTTAGGGGATTGGCTATGACTCAGAACTGGCAATGGAACGTTGCTTTTTCTTTAAACATTAGCACAGGCTATCATCACCTTCAGATCACAAAATTAAACCTTTTTATAAACCCTGACTGACTTCTGCTGTTCTGCAAATTTATATTCAATTTCACATATTTTTCCTGTTATTTTTAATGATATAATCAAATGTGACTTAAAGGTCAAGGCACTGCACTCTATGCTGAGTAACATCTCCAACAATCTGACATGTAAGAGATTTGCTCTCACTGTCCTGGGAAGGCACAACTATAAATGCTATTTTCAACAATGTAATACATATTGTTATTATACTTTTATTTCAACAATACAGTTTATGTGCATAACAAAAGCAGGCCTTACGATCAGATTGAGTGAAGATATGTTCTATACACAATTTATGCTTTCTACCAATATATTTAGCTATATAAAATAGGAAGGGAACACATCAGAAATTGCACACTGTTGTCATCTCACTAGTGGTCTGTGGGGCATCAGGATTTGCAGGAAATTCAAGCTATGGGTGCTTGAACACATGGACCTGTCCTTACATAAAAATAGACTGCAGATGTGAATAAAGGCATGGTGAATACCCTAATCAAGGAGACTGAAATCAAAACCTAGGACAGGACTCCAACCAGAAATTCTGATATGGGGTTTGCATATCCAAGTGACATCTCATCATTGCACCAAATGTCCAGGCCTCATTGAGGTCTTGAAAAGTATTTCCTAATGGGTGATGAGTGACAATGAGCATCTTAAAAACATGTTTGTCATCAGTATCTCCACCAAAAAAAAAAAAAAAGAAAGAAAGAAAAAGAAAGAAAGAAAGAAAGAAAGAAAGAAAGAAAGAAAGAAAGAAAGAAAGAAAGAAAGAAAGAAAGAAAGAAAGAATAGGGAGGATTAAGATGGCGGAATAGGGTAAGGACACGTTTAATCAGACGGAGAAACATTTAATCAGGATGAAGCAGAGAGGACATATTTCAGGAAATAGGAAAATACAAAACAACAGCAGAGGGGTACGTGGAGACTGACAGACACAGGAAAGCAGCTGGCACAGCAGTGTGGTGTTGCAGTAAATGATACTCCAGCACGGCGATCTAAACTCCAACACCAACCAGAACTCCACCAGCAACCAGGTGGGAAGGGACTTTCATTGGGAGCTTGGGAGGTGAATCCAGACAAACTACTGTCCGTCTTGCGGGTCCCTTTGCTTTGACCAGGAGCAGAGACAGAGCAGCAGGTCCCAGGCGGGCAGTTCGAGAACAGTGTGAATTTCAGAGCCCAGTCAGCCCCCTAGAGCTGAATTGGATGCCATTTTGCGTAAGGAGGAAAGGGCAAGTGGAAGGACTGAGCATGCTCTGAGCAGGGAGTGAGCTCATTTCTGACTTGTGAACAGAAATAACCTGGCATTCTACGGGTTCCATTCGGGGCATGTTTGGGTAGCCCTCCAATCTGACGGCCAGCAGATCAAGAACTGTTGTGGTAGCATGTCAGGCGGCATTTTGTGCACTGTGGCAATATTTTTGGGACTGCAGGGGACAAAATAAAACTCTGCATGTGCTGAGCTTGCAAGAGCTTGCTGAGGTCCCACAGGAAAATAATACCGACTGTGACATTGTACTGGTCAAAATAGGTCTGTGTGGCACCCAGACTTTATGTCCAATGGGTTCCAACAAGATCAGCATCACCAACAACCTACCTAAATAGGACACTTAGGGTCTCTCTAAGCCTTGAACCCACTCCAATCGGAAGAAGGAGAAAGGTTTCAGAGACACCGGTGCAGCCTCTGCACGGTATCACAGGAGGTGGAAAGTGGTGAGCCAAGAGCTAGGGCTGTGGAGACCACGGTGGATATCTGACATAAGAACCCAGACCTGGAACTCGCTGGAGGTTGTGGCACAAGTGGCTGCAAGCAGAAAGTTGTGTGCCAACTGCAATATGTAAAGTCTCATTGTAGACCTGTGGGTGACAATTTAGAAACCTGCCCCAAGAAGAAGACTGTGCTAACCAGAAGTATAATGTTCAAGAGCAAATGAAGAGACAAAGGCGCAAACCCTATGCCAAACTCAGAGTTAACTGAGGAAGACATCGAGAAAATGGGGGACACAGAATCCATAAGACTCATTTTGCAGATTCTGGTGAAAGAATTTAAGGAGGCAGTAAAACAAATCAAGGCTGGTCAGTCAGAAATGAAGAACACAGTAGAGCAAATTACAAGTAAGTGGAGAATCTCCAAAATAGAATGAAGCAAGCAGAAGAAAAATTTCAGAATTGGCAGATATCTCCTGTCACCAGGGGGAAGCAAACAAAAAGCTGGAAGCAGAGCTGGATCAGGTCAAAAAAAGGATTCAAGAATTGAAAGACACTATTAAGAGGCCAAATATAAGAGTTATGGGAGTCCCAGAAGGTGCAGAAAGAGAAGCTGAGTTTGCAAATGTATTTAATGAAATAATCCAGGAAAATTTCCCTAATCTGGAGAAAGAATTGGGAAACAAGATCCAGGAGGGACACAGAACTCCAACAGGCTTGATCAAAAGCGATCTTCACCAAGACATATGATTATCAAACTCTCTTCAATTGAACATAAGGAAAAGATCCTTAAATGTGCACGTGAAAAACATCAATTGATATATAAAGGAATGCCAATTAAGCTCACAGGACATCTCTCACAAGAAACTCTACAGGAAAGAAGAGAATGGAGTGACATATTCCAGATTCTAAAAGAAAATATTGTCGACCTAGGATAACATACCCAGCAAAGCTTTCTTTTATCTTTGAAAATGAAATAAAATTCTTCCAGAGTAAAGAAAAGCTAAAAAGAATTTGCCTCTTCCAAACCTGCCCTACAAATGATACTTCAAGATGTTCTCTTGACAGAGAAGAGGAATAGCACCTACCAAAACCAAAGGCAAACTGAAAGAACATCCCAGTAAAATGACAACAGAAGACTAAACCAATGAACAACCCATTCCTAAAATGACAGGACCAAAGTACAACCTATGTATATTTAACTCTGAATGTAAATGGCTTAAGCTCAATCAAACATCATAGATTAGTAGAGTGGGTTAAAAAACAAAACCCATCTATTTGTTGTCTAGAAGAGACACATTTCACAACAAAGATCAGTGGAAACTCTATCACATGGGTTTTGTTCTTTTCTGTTGGTTTCATCTCTTCAAAACACTTTCTTCTGATTTAATCATTCAATGACTTGTAGATCATGCAGTGGCATCATTTTCTTAAAGAAGGTTCTTGATTTTCACTTCTTCAGTTACACGTTAGACATTTAATAGCATGTTGTTTCACTTCTTGGTGTTGTTAATTTCTTTTTCTCTCGGATATTAATTTTGTTTTGTGGCTCTTCATTTAAGGGAATGTACAGTAGTTGTGTAATGGAGACTGTCATATCTAGTAACATGTCATTTAACTTCATGGCATTGTAAATTTCTATTTTTCTTTATATTGCTGATTTTTTATCATGACTTTTCATTTAAGGGAATGTACAGTAGTTACGTAATGGAGACTAACAACCAGATGTGAGGATGCAGTGTGGTATGCATTTCTGTTTCCAGACAAAGATGGACTTACAGTGAAACTGTTTATATTATATTTTGACAATAGGATTCTGGACTCTCTGCCATTGTCCATGCCCGCAATGATGAACATATGACTGAGTATGAAGAACTATATGTTAGCAATGATAAAGGAATGGGGAGGGGAGGTACTTGGGGAGGGGATAAAAGAATATGGAATTGTATCATAAAGTGATAGCAATAATAATAAAATGTGGGAAAAAAAGAAAGAAAGAAAAGGAAAGAGAAAAATAAGAGGAAGAATATCACTTACAAAATACAATGACCAGAGCTGAGCCAGTTTGATCAGGGAGCAAGCAGATCCTTTTCCCAAGTTTCCTGTTGGATTCCAGGGGCCCAGCGACTTCCGCATCGTCCAATGCTTTCCAAGCCATAAGAAGAGAGCTGGATTGTAACTAGTTCCCACATGGGATGCTAATGCCATAGTGCAAAGATTAACCCCAATATGTTTCCTCTTTTGAAAATAATATATAAATCCTTGCTTATTTCTTAACTGTATTTGGGGGTGGGGGAGGTTCTTGTTGCTGAATTGATTTGAACATAAATTATTATGCTAATTTTTGGTCACATAAAGAGTTTAAAATATTTTCTGACATTCTTGCAATTGTCTCATCTATTATTTCTTCTATTTTGATGAACCATCATAGTTTGATGTAATCTCATTGCCGTATTTGTGAATTTGTTACTTTGAGGTATCATCCAATAGAGATCACCTAGATTCTGTATTGAAGTGTCTCTCCTGTATTTTCTCTTAGTAGTTTTATCGTTTAGGATTCATATTTTGGGATTTGATCCATTTTGAGGTTTTATATAGAAGTAGAGGTAGAGCTTGGTGGGTCAAATTTGAGTAGTCTCCTTATGAATACCCAGCATTCCCAGCACAAAGTAGCCATTGTGCTGTTCTTTCTCAGTGTATCATCCAGGTGTCTTCTGTGAGAACATGTTGAAAATACACATATTGATTCATTACTTCTATCTGTTCCACTGATGTGTGTGCCTGATTTTCCGCAGTTTTTATTTAAAATAAAACCTCTGAAAATGACTTGAAATCAGGCAATTTGATGCTTTCTGTTTGGTTACTTTTGTTTAATATTGCCTTAGATATTTGGATGTTGGATATTATGCCCTTCCCTAAAAATTTAAGGTATGTTTTTGGTGATTGGATATCATTGATATTCTGATCAGAATTAGTAAATCTGTAATCTACTTTGGTAGCATAAACATTTATCTTCATAAGTAAAGTGAATTATTCCAAACCCCATGAAAATGGGAAGATTTTGCAATATTTCTGTTTAATTTCTTTAATTAATGCTTTAAAATTCTCATAGTAGTTATTTTCCACATTATTTGTTAGCTGCATTATTTATTTTAGTTCTTATGGCCATTGGGAATGCAACTGATTTGGAATTTCTTTCTTAAGAATTTAATTCAATATGTCAAAATACTTCTGATTTTGTGTATTGATTTTGCATTCTAAAACTCAGTGAACTCATATATCTAATCTCAAAATTTTTCATAGAGCCCTTTGGGCTTTTTATTAATAGTTTCATATCATCTTAAAACAGGAATTATTTCATTTCCTCCATCCCCTTGATTAACTGCTTATTCATATCAGGCATTCTTTTCTGCTTTCTTTCAATTTAATGCTTAGATCTTCTCATTTTGACCATCCTTAAAATCATTATTTTAAATCCTGTATCACAATGTTCTAAAGTATCGCTGTCTTCTTTTTTAAGGTTAAGCATGCTCTTGCTTTTGTCACACTTTTTGTTTGTTTACATTGATATCCGGTAGATCAGTTATCCTCATCGATTTTAAAGGGTGGCCTGCATACTGAAAGATTTTTTCCAACATAAGTGACTTCAGTTACCAATTTGGCTTTGGATTCAATTAGACGTCATATTACTCCTACACCTTAGTTTGCTGTTGTCAATTGGAGCAGTGGAAATCTCTGGTAGCCCTGGACCCAATATATTGCTCAGAACATGTGCTAGCTGGAGAGAAGTGCTTTAATCATCTCTGTAGCAAGGGATTTGTCCTTAGGTGAAGCTAAGAGTTTGGCAGAAAGACTGTCTCCCAGCTGCTACCAATGGATATAAGAGTCTTTGGAGAGTGGAGTGGGTACAAAGATTCTCAGACTTCACTTCAAGGAAATACCAGAGATAAAAGTTCTAAACTCATATGTTCACAGAACTCCAACCTTCACTAGCAGGGATCCCAGTGAACATGGTCCATGACATTAAGAAATAATGACATAATGATGAAGAGAGGAAGGATCCCAATAGCTGGCCTTACTGCACTCTTAGTGATAAATGTGGATTTCTGTTGAACCTATGGTTGTCAGTGTATGCTGCTTACACATAGGTCCTGTGCTGGGCTCTCCTCTTTACTTTCCCCCCTGAAATTGGGATTTCCCCAGCCATGGGTCTTGGTTGCACTTTAACATTCTCTTTGTTTCTATCACTAAATTGCCATCCCAGGATTTTATAATTGTCTCATACTGGATTCATATTCTTTCTCATGTATGTGCTGTAAAATTCAAACCTTCTAGTTGACATTTCACTTATTCTTTTTTGGAGAAAAAAGTAAATCTTTGGTAATCTCTTTGACTGTCTTGCTCCAATACATTTTAATTCTTAGAAACAATGATTAAAGGTTTTGTAGGCAAACATCAGCTGTAATATTTTAATAAAAGAATTATATTTTAGTTCCATAAATTTTGAATTCCAAATAAATTATTTGCTATGCAAAACAAAATGCAATTTTCTTCTTCCTGCTTTATGTAGCCCTTACTATATTTATCAGTATAGATGCATGCTATTTTATTTTGTAATTAGAATAACAAATGCATAATTATTTATTTGCACAGCAATAATAAAGCCATGCAATTTTTCCATGCAGATTTAAGATTTACATCAGTTTCTCAACTGGCAAGACCTAGGGTTAGGCATCAAAAGGTGCTTCATAAGAGTGAGAAACAAACTTTTTTCATTATATTAGAGAAGCATAAGGGGAAGATATTTAAATTCACGAACAACTGTGAAATGATTTCTACAAAGAAGACATTCTGGAACAATGAAAGTATAATAAATAGTGCCATGGTGGTGGCGCTCATTGAGGATATTGAGCAGTATTCATTGACACTGACTAGCTTGGTCCTGTAGGAATGACCTACAGTGTAGATGATAACATAGCTTTGGGAAGACAATCTGAAGGTCCAAACACAGAAGAATGCAATGACAATATAACTTGTGAGTTTCTGTTTAAATCTTGATATGTAGAAGGAGTTGGGACTAATGGTGATGACTTAAACAATGCTTAGGAGACCAGTGGTGGAGATGGAATTTCCCTAGTCACTCTGCTCATGTAGAGCACAAGCTTACATTTTAATTCATTTGGAAAATTCAACAATTGGAACAGGTCTTCAGATAAAATATCCAGTGTAGTAAGTAGCATCACTGTGTGGACAAAAGCCAGGTGACAGGTAGTTATATCAGTGAGCCTTGGCCTATGAACCTGGTGGAATATGAAAATGTGGAAGACAATGAGGAAAGCATTGGCTAACATTCCAATGCCAAATTGGAAAAAAAATACACATTTTTGAATGATAACATATATGGAGGCTTTGCTCATCTCAACATAGTGAATGCACTGGAGATGTATGGTTATCAAAACAGCCTGGTACTGGCACAAAGACAGAAAGGAAGATCAATGGAATAGAATAGAAGCACCAAAAGGGAACCCACACAAATACAGCCAATTAATCTTTGACAAAAAGACCAATGATAGCTCAAGCAAGTGGGAAGGCCTCTTTAGTAAATGTTGTTGGGACAACTGGCTGATAGCCTGTAGAAACAAAAGGATAGACCCACATCTATCACCATACACTAAGATCCAATCTACATGGATAAAAGACCTAAACCTACATCCAGAAACCTTCAAACTCTTGCAAGAAAATGTAGGAAATACTCTGCAAGACCTAGGAGTAGGTCCCGACTTTCTAAGAAGGACACCAAAAGCAATAGCAGTTGAGAACAGAATAAACAAATGGGACCTCATCAAACTAAGAAGCTTCTGTACAGCAAGGGAAACAATCAACAAAGTAAAAAAGCAACCCACAGAGTGGGAGAAGATCTTTGCACACGATATAGGCGATAGGGGGCTAATTTCCAGGATATACAAAGAACTTCAAAACAACCAAAAAACCAAAACAAACAAACCACTCAAGAAATGGGCACGGGAAATGGGCAAACATTTCACAAAGGAACAAGTCCAAATGGCAAACAAACATATGAAAAAATGTTCCAGCTCCCTAGCAATAAGGGAAATCCAAATTAAAACATCGATGAGGTACCACCTAACACCGGTAAGATTGGCCCACATAAACAAGAACACCAACGACGCTGGCTGGCGAGGATGCGGGGAAAAGGGAACCCTACTCCACTGCTGGTGGAGCTGCAAATTGGTACAGCCTTTATGGAAATCAGTCTGGAGAACACTCAAACAACTCAAAATCTGCATACCATATGACCCAGCAATAGCACTCCTAGGAATATATCCAAAACACCTGTTTTACGACAAACCAACATGCATCCCTATGTTCATTGCAGCACAATCAGTAATTGCAAAAACATGGAAGCAACCGAAATGCCCATCAGCAGAAGATTGGATAAGAAAGCTTTGGTTCATCTACTCCATGGAATACTACTCAGCTATTAAAAAAAACAAAATGCAGTTCTTTGTGGCTAAATGGGCACAACTGGAAACTATAATGCTAAGGGAAATGAGCGAATCCCAAAAGATTAGATACCACATGTTTGCCTTGATTTAACCTGTAATTTTTTGTTTGGTTGTTTGTTATTTTTTGAACCTGTCATTGATACTGTCTCAACCCAGATGTTTCGAAGAAGGGAACTTGCATTATTTTTAACATATTGTTTACCCAATACTATGTCAATTAATTCCATAATGTTGTATATTGATACTGAGGCCTTGTTGGGGCTCTTAACTGACCGGATCTTTACTCTGTTAGACCTATCTTCAGACCATAGAAGGTCTCCCCAAGAGGCCACTGAACTTATCTGGACAATAAGACGCTGAACTTTATGCTAGGCATGTGTTTGCAAGCAATGAATCTCAACTGAACTTGAACTATGGTTATGCAACAAGGTGGAGGAATCCACCATGGGGGGAGGGGTATGGGAGGGGTGGGGGGAATCCCCAGCGCCTATAAAACTGTACTACATAATACAATGTAAGCAACAATAAAAAAAAAAAAGAAAACATGCCATTTTACAGAGAATAGCTTGGGTATACTAGACAGTGGGACTGTTAGAACAGATCACATAATTGGAGAATGAGGGGAGGCAAATCCTGAAATGGGAAGGAGGGAGGAATGCAACTTTACTCAAAATACACTTTGCCTTTTGTTACGTAGAGAGTACGACATCCTGGAACTTGTATTTTCTGAGATCTTTGATTCTCTTTCAAATATCAGTGTTTTATTTTCCATGTGGAAAGTGGATGTTTTCCCCCCTCAAAGGATTGATAATTAATACCCTCTGATGAAAAAAAAAAATTCCCATATTGAAACTTTTTGAAATACATTCTGGATATAAACACATGCACACACATAAATCATTCATAATTAAGAACGGCTGGCAGAAAACATGCATTACTCTGCAACCACATGACATGAATGAATTAACAAAGCACACATAGCAAAGATGATTAAATGTTTGGTGAAATTTTCTTCAAAGTTTTAATCTGGTAATCAATGCCACTGGTGTATGACACCTGATAACTGATTGCTTCATAAATATGCATGTGAACCCTCAGCACATCATGGAATCAGGATAGGACTTATTACATAATTTACTATTTACAGTTTGAAGGATCATGATAATTCAATTTCAATAATATATTTAAGCATGTGATAGATCTGTGCAATCATTAGTTGCCTATGAATAAACCTGTATTGGCTTACCTCATGAGTTTCAATATTTTCTTCTACCATTTCAATATTTGGCTGATTCTAACTCATGCCTCTTATTCTATGCATGTCCACCAAGTCCTAAAATTAATTTGATTCTATTGATCACCAAATGTTTTCCTTTTTCCTATGAGACTCTTGATATTATGCAAATTAGTGAGAAAAGATCTGGCTATTCTACACTTAACCAAATATCTGAGAAGTAATCAATTTGGTTACTGTAAATGAACATTGACAGACACAACAAAATTTTCAGAAAGTATCTCTTAAAATTTGCCTTAATCCTCATAATCTCACAACTGATGCTTTTTCTATTATTAGTCTGGAGGATCCAGGGATAGGCAGAAAGACCCTAGTTGGCACCAAAAGTTCCCACCAAAAATAGATGCCCCAGTCCCATTAAAATGGAGCTGACCAGTTAGAGGACAACACATGCCTTTACCCATCATCACCACTACTTATGGAATACATGACTGATTTTGGCCAAGACTTCAGTAGCCTGCTACTTTGCAGACAGATGAACCTTGCACAAGAGCAGATCTCAACAATGCTGATTTTATCATTTGGTCTCAGTAGTCCTGTTTTGGTGCAGTTTTTTTTTTTCAATCTAACATCTATATAATATGTCATATATGTAAGCCTAAAAGTACCATTTATTACTTATTCTAACTTCAAAGTTAATTTTGTACTTATCTAGCAGTGGCCTGATGGAAGAATCACTGAATCTAATACATACTACCTATCTGAAAGAAACGAGATACAAGAAAGTTTGACCTGGTCACCTATCATTTCATTGTGATATAAATTGGGATTTGGTTCTTCTTGGAACAAAGTAAACACTTGCAAAATCTGAATGAGAATCTGAAAACTCCTTTTGCAAGAAGTTGAAATCTGAGGCTAATGGGGCTGTAGGTGTGGCCCCAGGGTACTCTCAGGGAACAGAAAATTATGGAGAATGTTCAACCTCTTTATTCTTTCATATTAAACTCCAAAAACTTAAGTAATCATAGATTGTGGTGAAGAACACAACAACTAAGTGGGCCAGGAACCTAAAGATCGAGGATGAAATCCCTGGGCTTGAACTAGATATGTGCATATGACAGCAAGTGCAATAGCAGCGAGAAACATTCTGCACAAACCTGATGACTAGTTTGCACAGAAAATATATTTTTAAATGATTCTTTCATAAAAAAGACACAAATATGCACACCAATGTACAGAGAGAGAGAGAGATAGCAGAGAGACAGAGACAGAATCTTTCATCTAATAGTTCATTGTTCCAAATGTCAGCAAAAGTTGTGGCTGCACCTGGCCATAATTAGAATTGAGGAAATCCATTTGGATCTCTCATGTGTATATGAGCTCCAAATACTTCAGCACGCAATAGTGCTTTGCGCATGCATTAGCAGCAGGACATTGAGAAAGACGAAGTAACCAGAATTTGAACTCACATTCAAATTGGATGTTACTGTACAAAATAGCAGCTAAATCACAATGATTACCCCCAAATGATAATATTAACCACCATTTTCCATGTTGATTACAGTATCAATTATTAAAGTGTTGTACTGAGTGATATCTCATAGTACTATTTTATAAGTTAGTACAAAATTATCTTCTTTATATACTAAAGTGTATGAATATACAAGACAACATACATTATTTTCATAATATCTTAATAACAAATTATTTTTATCATAAATTTTGCCATATTTCTTGAGTAGCATTTTGAGATATATGACAGGATATGGAATTGAATCATTTAGCTGAATCAAGCAAATAAACTTCTTTTCTACCAGGATTATGTCAATTCATGGATATTTTCAATAAAATAAATAAATTCCAGAGCAATAACTAAAACAATTAAATTAACTAAATTGAATTAACTAAAATAATTGAATTACAGCATGTTCCATCAATGTTTTGGATACAGATTTTAATTCAATTGCAGATAATCTCACAAATTTAATTCAGATAATATCACAAATTTAATCTCTACTGCCAGTAAGAAAGCATTAGATAAGAAATATCAATGCAGAGGTAGGAGATTAAACCTATGGAAGGACAATTAAAATTCAGAAAACTGATTTGGCAACACTCAAAACTGCTCCCTAAAAGTGCATTTAAAAACTATTAGAACCAAGTAGAAACTAGCAAAGCATAAAAAAAAAAAAAATTAATGGCTAATCACAAACCTACTTGTGTATCATTCCAATAAGGAAGCAATAATCCTACTACATACTATCAAATGGTGAATTTAGAAAAATGAGTAATATGCTCAATGCTGCTTGCTCTTAAATCAGGCCCACAGTGTACAGGGCACCTGAATTTCACCCTGCTTAATCCATGATTGCAAAGATTTAAAATGAAAAATGTAAGACATGATGTTTCATGATATTTGGCAACATCAAGAGAGACATTCTGTTAGTCACGTTTCTCCAGTGGTTACACCTGTGCATCCCTAAGCAGATAATCCTTTCAGTTGACTCAATTTCATTCAAAACAATATCATGCATGCTTCTTAATTTCCCCCCATTTTAAATATTTTAAGTACTAGAAAACCATTGTCACTATAATTAGAAAATTCTAGTGGGAAGGTCGTGATATCTTTGTAACTAAACTGAAATTGAAAAGGTGCTTTTTATACACAAGTTTTAAATCAAATTCAACCTAAAACTTTTGAAGGAAGACAGGGATATTGATGGCAGTGATCATTTTTGTCACTAATACAACTTCTATTTTGTATTTTAAATTATTTCTCTCTCCTTATTACAAGATTGCTATTTTGGAAAGCTGAACACTAAATTTGAAATTATTTGAAGAAAGTATTTGAGGGGCCAATGTCATGGCTCAACTGGCTAATCCACATGCACACACCAACATCTCATATTAATGCATATTTGCATCCCATATGCCCCACTTCCCTCATAGCTACATGCTTATGGCCTGGGAAAGCAGCAGAGGATGGCCTAAAACTTTGGAACTCTGTACCCAGAGGGAAACTCAGAAGAATCTCCTGGCTCCTGCCTTCAGGTCAACTCAGCTCCAGCAATTTCAAACATTTGGGGACTGAATAGCTCTCTTTCAAGGGCGTCTTCTATTTATAAATTTGCCTTTACAATAATAAGAAATAAATATGTAAAAACAGGAAGTATTTGATCTTATGCTGCTTACTTTGATGTAATTTATATATAAGCTAATAATTTATTTCATGTTAATAGGAGACAGTATTTGTGTATATTTTATGGCAGAAAAATGTGTTATCAACACACACTATAACAGAAAATTTCATGGCTGATTGCTAAAAACAGTATCAATAATTGCTAAGAACAGTGACATGGTTTATGTATCCATGAACTGAAAAAGTGGTGAAATGTTCTAAAATGTATTAAAATATTTGTAAACTGCAGAACAAAATAAATATCACCAAAGCATAACTAAATCAGTTCAGGTTTGGTCCATTTAATTAGGTAACATTTAATTGAAAGAAATAAGTTAAATTGAAGCTATATTAGGAGGACATAAATTTAATGCAATTGAATTGTAACAAAAACATTTTTTTCAAAATAATCAATTAACTAGTTACATAATACTTAAATTGGTTATTTCATCCACATAAGACTGCTATGAACAACAGAGAATTTCCCAACATTTTCTAACATTCTTTTTTTCTATAGGTTTATTCATTTTATTGGAAAGTCAGATATACATAGAGGAGGAGAGACAGAGAGGAAGATCTTCCATCTGATAATTCACTCGCCGGTGCTGCACCAATCAGAAGTCAGGAGCCTAGAACCTCCTCCAGTTCTCCCATGTGGGTGCAGGATCACAAGACTTTGGGCTGTCCTCCACAGCTTTCCCAGGCCACGAGTAGAGAGCTGGATGGGAAATCGGTCCACCAGGATTAGAACTAGCACCCATATGGGAGCACAGTGTGTGCAAGATGAGGAATTTAGCCATTATTTTACTTTGAGCAGGTTCTCACATGTCCTGGCCAAGTCACCCCCTGAGCACAAAAACACATGCCTGATAAAGTGTGGAATTATGTGAAAATCTTAACTGGAATATAATAAAACATTTTTTTAGGATGCAATGAAATTCATGTATGTGATAAAGACTGTTTGTATATTTTTTCAATTTTAGATGCTTTCTGGAATGGGTATTCAGAAGTAGTACAATATACGTTTTGAGATTTGCATTGATACTTTAGGCTACCTAAAGGGCTTACTGCTACTTAAGCAACATTTAATAAATTAATTTTATTTGACAATGGATAGTGTGTATTTTTAAAATGTGATGCCATCATTTGATTCATGTGTTCATTTTAAGATGATCCAGCCAAGCTAATTAACATTTCCATCCTTACTAATGTACAATTTATATTAATGCATTCATTTAAGAAGCAGACACACAGAAAAGGTTATAGAGTGCATATCTGCTTGTTCATTCCCCAGAGATGTTAATGGCTGGAACTAGATAGAAAAAAGCTATGATCCAGGATTAGTTCAGATGTTTTGCATGGGCCAAGGACCAAACTAACTAATTCCTAGGCTTACACCTTTAAGAAGTTATATTTTAAAAAGTAATTAGGATCTTGTACAACACTATAACTCAGACACTCTTCTATGATATTCCAGTATTCCAACAATGTTCTTATCATGGGTCCAAAAATCTTACAACCTCCCCAAAAAGAATCCATTCTTCAGCAGCTTTTAAATACACAAGGAAACCTTCACAGTTTTGCCATTACAAAGAATCTTTGCAAGCATGAACTTTACTGCAGAAAAATTCTACATTTAGCACTGTATCCCCAAAGGCAGCTACCTTTAAGATAATATAATCCCTTATGATTTGACTTATTACACATGGCCTGGAATGGAGTGAAAGCTTGAGAATGAATAACAGAAAAATGAATGCTCAGCATTGATGTGTATATGCTTCCTTTACTGCTCCATTCCAAACACCTGTAGGAATCTTGCACATAATAGGAAATGATGAATTTGTCCCAAATCATTCATTGAAAATATCATGGTAATAATTGATGCAAGCTACTACTATGCTATATTGCATGCTCCTCTCCACCAAAGAAATCTGCCTGTATTGAAGCTTTGGTCTAAGCAATTTACATAGACTACTTGTTGTTGTTGTTCAGTTTTCAGAACATCACCAAGTGATACCCATAAGTCAGTCCCCCTTTAATGCTGAAAATTGGTTGGCAAATTTGGCTGCCAATTGCAATTTCAGCTGCTTCACTTCTGACCTAGCTACCTACAAAGCACCTGGGAAAGCAGTGGAGAAGCACCAAGTGTCTCAACACCTGCTGCCCTCCCTCAAGGGAGCTCGGGATCCAGATCTTGTCTCCTGACTTTGACCTGGCCCTGTTTGTTCTGGCCATCTGGGGCACGGACCAGCAGATGGAAGATATCTAGCTTATCCGTTCTCTCTGTAACTTCTGTTCAGATAAACAAATCTTGAAATAACCTCATTGTCAAGGCCAGCCAGATTTTGCCCTGTCTCATTTCCTAAGAATTGTATCATTTTGTATGTATTGTTTAATTCTTTGATCCTTTTGGAGTCTGTTTTATAGAATGTGTAGAGTATGTATAGTAGTCAGTCTCTATATCATGTTTGCTTAAATATGTTTTTAGTGTGTATAGTATGTCTGGTAGTTTTATTGTGCATGTATGTATATTGTGTGTAGTGTGTATTGTGGGTCTGTATTATGTGTTTGATGTATATAAATACTATCTGTGTAGTATGTTTATAGTGGGTCTAGTGAGTATGTGTGTATGTTATGCGTGTAGTGTGTATGATGGCTCTGAATTATGTGAGCGATGCATATATTTGTGATGTGTGTGTTCTATGCTTCCAATGGGTTACTGAGCACATGTGTATACTGTGCTTACTGTGTATTGTGAATCTGATTTGTGTGTGTATTTGAGTTGTGCATGTAATATGATTGTGGTGGGTTTAGCGAACATGGGCGCATACTGTGTGTGTAATGTGTGTGTGCAGTGTATTTGATGAATAGCGTTAAATACATGAGTACTTGCTCAATCTCAATGGCCCTGTTATGAAACTGTCCCCCAAGTTTCGACTTGGGAAGTGCATGCTAAGCACTGCAGGACTGGGGTTTTTAATTCCTTATGAGGGGAATTCCCTACACCTTCACACAGAGGACGCTGGGCATTTCATTCTGTCAGAACAGGCAGGTGCAGGAGTGTGACCCATGTGGACACACCCAGCCTTAGCCCTGGCCATGGTTCTTCACTGCAGCCTTTCTTACGAGAGGCTGGTCTAATGGCCTGAACTTCAAGACTCTATTTCCTTTTTTTTTTCTTTCTTTTTTTTTTTTTTTTATTGGTTACATTGCACTATGTGACACAGTTTTACAGGCACTGGGATTCCCCCCTCCCCTCCCCAAAACCCCTCCCCCCATGGTGGATTCTTCCATCTTATTGCATTTCCACAGGTCAAATTCAGTTGAGATTCTTTCCTTGCAAGCATCTACAAAGCATAGAGTCCATCCAGCATCTTGTTGTCCAGATAAGTTCAACGGTTTCATGGGGTGACCATCTCTGGTCTGAAGATAGAGCCAACAGAGTATCATCACAATCAATTAAAAGCCCAGACATTACATCAGTAACAATATATAATGTAATGGAATTAGTTGACATGGTATTGTGTAACCAGTATGTTAAAAGAGAGAGAGGAAAAAAAAAGAGTGCAAGTTCTGAACCACATCTTACAACTTCTACATTGACATTACAATTATTAGTTTATATACATCTGGGTTCTATACACCTTAAAACGGCTATAGATTACTATTCAGCTGTCTCATGTCTATTTTAATTTTAGTATTTAGCAGTTTATAGCATTGAAGCATAATTTTGCAGAACCTGGCTGTTTTTCGGGTAGTCTAACTCTATAACTGTAACAAGACATATGTCAACAGTTTAGGTGAACAGTTTTAGGAGGGATGTGCAGAGAAATCTTCAATACCCTAGTGAGGAGTAACTAATCTTTGTGTCCCACCCAGTGATTTATAAGTGCATCCCCACTGCCCATTTCCTATTTCTAAGCTTTCCTTGCTGTTCTCCATCTATTCTAGGTTTTTTGTTTGCTAGTTTGTTTTGAGGGGTTTCTGGAGTGATCCTGGTGGTCATTACGAGAGAGAGTGGGGACCCAAAGTAAGCACCAGGCAAGAACCAGAGAAAGCTCCTCTCCCTAGTCTAGAAGGAAGTTTACTGTTGGGGCCTGGACACAGAGGACGCTGGATGCGACGGCCGCCCCATGCCCATCAAACACGAGCTGCAGCTGCAGCCATGTATTCCAAGAGGTATAGTAATTAGCTAAATAATACCAGAATACCCATTACATAGATAATCTAGCTGACTGAAAGCCATCAAGGTGATGAAAAATGCTTGCCTTTTTAAAAAAGATTTATTTATATTTATTGGAAAGTCAGATTTACAGAGAGAAGGAGAGATAGAAAGATCTTCTGTCTGCTGGTCACTCCCTTAGTAGATAAAATGACTGGATTTGAGCTGATCCAAAGCCAGGAACTAGAACTTTTTCCACGTCTCCCATGTGGGTGCAGGATCCAAAGCCTTGGGCTATGCTCATGGCTTCCCCATGTCACAAGTAGGGAAGTTGATGAGAAGTGGGGTCACCAGGGAAGGAAGCAGTACCCATATGGCATCCTGGCACACACATGGCGAAGACTTCAGTCACTAGGCTACCATGCATGGCCCCTCTGTTGTATTTGAGTGGAAGAAGTACCTTACATGGATATTTCCCTCAAAACACACAGAAAGGAAATCCATGATTTTAAAAAGCAATTTAAATTTATCTAGATGAAATAGGAATTGTTAGTGTCCATCTGGTTCCTGGCTTAGCATCTATTTCTTCTCCCCAGTCCTTACTAGCTGTCAAACTTCACAAGTACCTTCTCTGCCAAACATAGGACACATTACCCCAAGTGGCTGTCACCCATTGGTGGTATAAATAGAGCAACCTGTTTCACATTCTCACTTGTTTGTGCGAATGGGCAGTAACTGGAACAGGCCTGCAGGTTCACACTTTGTTCCCTGGAAACTTCTTAACCCTGCCTCTCAGGACTCAAGTTTTGTTGAAAAATGTATTGCATCATAAAACATATTACTACTAACAGAAAACAGCAACAAACAACAATATTTCATGAATGTGAAAGTTCTACTGGCGCATCCCAGCTACAGGAAGCTTGAAAAGTAGAGCTCAGAAGCTAACATCATACCCTATAAACTTTTTTTTTTTTGCTTATCCATTTTGATTGCTAATTCTCTCAACAGGTCAATCATATGCTTTGCTTGAAAAGGATGGTGAACTTTATTCTGCCATCAGTGAACTAGGACACAGTTGTGTGGAAGCAAACAAATTCAATGTAAGAGTTACACATATTCTCATTGTCAATGCACTCTCATTTTTTGATTTCAGATCCAATGTGTAAGTAAAAAGAATAAAACAGATACAGGATCTAAAGATCATCTCATATTACAAAGAATACTAACTGGAGAAATCATTGTAATTCTATAGGCAAAACTGGATTTCCAAACACCCCATTCATTAACTGCTACTTTTCTACTGTATCAGGGTTCTCCAGAAAAACCTAACCAATAGCAAAGACAGATGGATGGAGAGACAGATGATAATTAGAGGATATTGGCTAGGGGAATTGATTATGAGATGAGAAATGCTCCAATAGGTCTTCTGAATCCCGGAAAAATCCCAGGATTATCTTGGGGCAAATCCCAAAGGCTCTGAATCAGAAAACTTGATAGTGTAATTCTCAATCGGAAGGCAAACCTGAGACACTGTAGGACAAGGCCTGAGAACTTGTATTCCCAAGAACAGGAAAAGACTGATTTTCATGAGTCATAAAAAAGAGAGAAAAGGCAGAGAATTCACTTTCCCCTGCCTTTTTATTGCAGTCAGGCCCTCCACTGACTGAATGCTAGCCTGAGGGTGGATCTTCCTATTCAGGACAGTCTTTCAAGCACCATTCTCTTCCAGGACCATTCACAACCCTACCTGTGTCCAGTTTTGTTCTATGTTCACTGCTTGGCAGTGACCTCTTCTCTGGCCACTCTCTTCTGGCTGAATTTCCTCAAGAACAATGTGCTGGAGGTTGTAGCTTCTTAGCTGCTGCCATGGCATCTTTTCCAGTTTGGGCTTGGTCTCCCAGTCAGAGGATAGGGCCCGCAACCAGGGTCCTTGTGCCCTGGCTTCTTCATTGGTTCCCCCTGAGCTCAGCTCCGCTGATGTCACTTGCTGGAGGCACCTGGCCACTCGCACTGCTGCCCTTGTCCTATGCCCGCAGCCGTGAAAACTCCTCCTGCTACCACAACTGATCCTCATTCTGGGAGATGTACTCGCTAATGAGGTAGCCCTGGCCACGGTTGCTGTCACTTTTGAAGCTGGATAGGGCCCACTCCACCTTGGTTTTTGCATACAGGGATTTAGGGGGGGCTCCTCAGCTGGCTTCTCATCCACACAGAGGAGGGTTCATCACAGAGTTGTCTGAATTACAGAGGAGGGCAATGATAATGATGTTGACCTTGCTGCTGAGGCTGCAGGATCCTCTTGGACCCCATGTGAACCTGCTTTTCAGACCAAGGCTACGTTCATTCTCATCTGTCCTCTCAGCAGCTCCCATTATGGTGCATGGCACATGGCTTTCTTCTTGAAGGTGAAGTTCTGCTTCTCAGAAGTGAAGTCTCCCCAGGGAGCTATCTGAGTCATCATCTTCAGACGGGGACACACTAGCCTGGTCCAGGTTTCTGGAGGCCTTGAGTGCTCTTTGGAGCCTAACTTCCTTTGGTGGACGTCTTCCACTTTAGGCAGCATGGTTGCTATTCTTCTCCCAGTCATTCTTAGTCCTCTTGCTGGAGGCTGTGGCAGTGACAGTCATGACTCCAGTCCTTGTTGTCCTTGATGTCGCCCCTGCCCAGGAACCTGGCCTCAGGGTCCTCACTATTTAAAGAATTAGTAGGAGTGCTGTTGCTCGTGTGAGAATTGTTCTGGATAGCCACATTCCCTCACTGAAGCCTTTCTTCTGATCAGAATTGCCATACATATACTTGCACTTGTCGGGGAGCAGGTCTTTCTGTCCAAGCAAGGGTGCCTCATGGCTGCCAAAGAAGAAGGTGGGGGGGTATTCATTGGGAGGGGGAGTTCACAGCAACATGGGCAATGTCATCGATCTGGGTGAGTCAGTATGGATAGGTGTTCATCTTGGTGAACATCCAGTCCCTGTGATTCAAGGCTAAGGGCTTGTTGGCAGAGAGAGACAAAAGCCCAGAAATGGAACCGAGATGCTAAGGGGGAAGTTTCTGATTTTAATCAATTTGTCACCTAAAATTCACCAGCACACCAGCCCAGAACTCAGACAGCCACTGGAAGCATTCTGTAATGAACATCTACAGCACAGGCAGACAGTTCTCATGTAAAATCCATGTTTTCAGAAAATTGCAGACTCCTTCTACACTACCAGATAACAGCTGGGTTTCCCTTCTTGCAAAGAAGTAAAGTGGTATCAGAAGAGACCATTTACATTTTTACCATATTTTTCTCCCAATGAGAGAACAGACACTTCTCCAAAACTTTAGGAAATTTACTGCTTGCATACAATTCCTCTTCCTTTTTCATGTTACAATGAGGAGCTGGGTCAGTGACAACAGACTCATGAGAAATATGTAAATTGTGGTAGAAATGAGAAACTTCCTGAGAAAAACCAGAAAGATGTACACTCAGAAAAACAACATGTGACCCACTATTGAAACCAGCTTACCATGCTTCTGTAATATCTCTTCTATTACATGTCATTTAAACTGAATAAGTCAATACTGGGATAATAATACTATTGCAGTCTATTATTTCTAAAACATTTATCATAACTTGTTTCATTTTTTTTGAAAGAGTCATTCATTGACTTATTTAGGCTCATACAGAGAGAAAAAGAGGAGAGGTGTCGTCCATCCTTGGAGTCACTCTCTAACTGGTCAGAAACGCCTGGGCTGGGAAGGTGGAATCAGGAGTTTGAGCCAGGTCTCCCACAGACACAGAGATACACTAGCATGAAGATGACTCAGAGGTGGAGCAGGAAGAAGTTGAATCCATCATTCTACCATTGGATGAGGGTGTCACAAAGGGCATTTTAATTGCCTATGCTGCAATGTAGGTCCCAGAGGTAGTTTAAAAACATCATGCCTTCATCTCAGAATTTCTGAGTGTTCTGTTTTATTTTGTCACCCACAGCTATAAGATATCCCAAGGAACTCTCATAATTATTTGTTACTTTCGGTTATTCATTTCTTTCTTTCACAAAAGAAAAATAATGGGACTACATCCCAACTGCCAAGAAGACCACGGGGAATTGGAGTTTCTTTGGAGGTCAAGAACTCTGAGGTCATCCACTCCCACTTGGATCTACCACATGGGATGGAAGAAGTCCAAATCCTTCCTTGTAGGATCCAAGGGCATCAGAACAACACCCAGGATTCCTGAGCAGTCCTCAGAAACCGAAGAAGAGTAAACTTGCTTCAGGACCTGGGAGGGGCGATTTCCCTGGTCCTCTCTTGGTTCCAACTTTTGATCCCCATCCTCTCTTGCAATGACCATCAGGATCACTCTGGAAACCCCTCAAAACAAACAAACAAATAAGCAATCTAGAATAGACAGAGAACAACAAGGAAAGCTTAGACAGGAAACGGTCAGCATGGATTCACTTATACCTTACTAGGTAAGACACAAAGATTAGTTTCTCCTCACTAGGGTATTGAAGATTTCTCTGCACACCCCTCCTAAAACTGTTCTGCACCTAAACTGTTGACATATGTCTTATTAGAGTTATAATCCAGTCTTGGCTACCTGAAAAAAAAACAGGTTCAGCAAAATTATGCTTCAACGCTTTAAAATGCTAAATAGTATAATGAAAATAGACAAGAGACAGCTGAATAGTAATCTATCGTCATTTTAAGGTGTATAGAACCCGGTTGTATATAAGCTAAGTCAATGAAGAAGTCACAGGATGTGGTTAAGAACCTGCATTTTAACATGTTGGTTTCTCAATACTATATCAATTAACTTCATAGTGTTATAAATTGTTGCTGATGTTATGCTGGAGCTTTTAATTGATTGGGATGATACTCGGCCGGCTCTACCTTCAGACCAGAGATGGTCTCCCTAACAAGACATTGAACTTATCTGGAAAATAAGATGCTGGACTCTATGCTTGGTATATGCTTGCAATGAAAGAATCTCAACTGAACTTGAACTGCGGTAATGCAACAAGGTGGAGGAATCCACCATGAGGGGAGGATTTGCCGAGGAGTTGGGAGAATCCCAGTACCTATAAAACTGTGTCACATTGCTGGACTTTATGCTAGGTATATGCTTGCAATGAAGGAATCTCAACTGAACTTGAACTGTGGTTATGCAGCAAGGTGGAGGAATCCACTATGGGGAGAGGGGTATGGGGGGGTGGGGGGAATCCCCAGTGCCTATAAAACTGTATCACATAATACAATGTTAATAACAAAAAAAAGGGGAAAAAAACTGTGTCACATAATACAATGTAAATAACAAAAAAAAAGGAAGAAGAAGAACACACAAAAACAAAAAAAAGTAAAAAGAAAAATAATGAGATTCATTTGGGCTGTATTCTCACTAACTTTGTGCTATAAATAATGTCATATTCGGTTAATATTAGTAATATTCACTGATAATTTTCCATGTTTGGTTAAAACATACCATTGTCTAAGAACATCTAAAATTAGGACTCCTAGCGAAATAAATGTGTCATCACATTATTTTATTACATTTAAATTTTTTTCAATGTTAAATATTGACTCAGATTTTCTATAAACCTCTTCCTCCATGATCTACCCTGAAAAGTAGTCAAAAATTATGCCTTACCTCACACTTGACAACTTCAAAGAACTTTTTTTGAACTTTTTTTCGTCTTCTTGAGCAGTTGGCTAAGACGCAGTTCCAAGTTTTATGCCTACCCAGTTACTTCAACGCTTATCAGGAAGATTAGCAACAGCACCTTGCTTATCAAATAACTTGGAAATTTTTCAGAAGAAATTAAAGCCACACCAAAAATCCATTTGTGTACGTGTGTATGCGTGTTTCTTAACAGGATCAGAATAACACTTTGTGGTGTATTAGCACAAGTTCCTAATACAGGCCTTTTCAATCACAGGACATCTACATTTTGTGGCAGAATCCTCTGTGTTCTTTTAATTTTTCTGTTTGCATGATGGCTGGAGGTTCCAAGTGATCTTAAAAGTTTTCTGAGGCTGTGGAGTTAAGAATTTACAGATGTCTCATTCACTCTCTGACCTAAAGTCAAGTTTTCTGTTGCCTTTAGAATTTACAAGATTTGACCTCTTTGAGTCCTTACCTCAGCCTGACATAGCACAGTTATGGCTTTTAGCAGAAGCAGAAGAGCATTTTATACGGAACTATTAATTTGCCAAAAATAGTGATTCAGAATGTTTGATTTCCATTTGGAAATGTTTGCATTTGCCACTAAAATTCTCAGTCACTAGATTTATTTTTAAGACTTTCATCACATATGTCAAACTTTCTGTATAATATTTCTGAATATTGTTGCAAAAGCAGCCAGATAATAGTTCTGATTTCAGAATCTGGAAAATAACATCTCACACAATTCCTTGAGCAGATCATAAATGACCTGTGGGCAAATGTAACAAAACAAAAAGGTGTTTGAAAAAAACTAAAAAGTAAACAAGCAGAGAGAACTGACAGACGCCCTGCCCCATCAGTCCTAGCTACCCTGCTCATCGTTCCTCTCTTGTGTAATGCCTGAACTGTTTCATGCACAAACACAACAACCTGTTCCACACTTCTCAGCAGCAATGCTAATGACATAACTGGACACACCATAATATTGTGTGATTGCATACTTGAATCTTTGAGGCAATTTATTTCTGCTGAGTTTCTGATGTGAGCAAACCTGGACATCAAAGTCAATCACATGAACGTTGACTCAATCAATCATATTTCTTTAAAAAATGTGTGTATATATATTTGTGTGTGTATAGATATATAGATATATATGTTTTTACATTTTTACAAATTATTTTGAATTTTATGATACAGTTCCATAGGGTCTGAGATTTCCCCCAATCAATTACATTTCTGTGATGAGATTCTATATAAAGGCTCAAGCAAGCACCTGGTTGATGGTACACATCAGTGTCCTGGGAGAATGACACATTGGGAGGTAATACATTTGTCATGCTAATAGACTGGTCACAGGTATCTATCTGGTTGGTCCTACTTTGTATCCTTTATCCTCACATAAATGAGAAGCACGGTGCTTTCCTGAGTTCTTTGCATGAGCCTGGTGAATCATCAAAACTAGAGCTGAGGACTATTCCCTAGGTCTGTAGCCACTTGCCCAGGGAACAAGTGGCCTAGGAACCCTAGACTGTGTTGTTGGCATGTGGGGGGGGGAGGAGAGTTGGTGAAGCAATTTGGCTTTGGCCTTTAACATCTGTGCTAATGCCAGGTAGTTATGCCTGTATTTCAGTTCTGCCTCCAGCTAACTCATTTCCCAAGTGAGGGACCCAGGGAAGGCACAATTTCCTTACCCATATGGCTGACTGATGGAGAGGGAAGGAAGAGATGATTCATTACATCTATAATCAGATTGTATTCTCATAATCCTCTTGGGGTGTTGCTCTTTTCTAATCTCTTGAATTGTGGCACAATTTGACTATTCCATAGAAGAGAATATTCCTTAGAATAGAATATTGGTGAGTACAGTTGCTATGTGAGTTGAAGGCAACTCCTTTGGAATGTCAGCATTAAGGACTGGCTTCCTGCTCATGTGCCTGAAAAGCAAGGTGATAAAGGAACTCAGATCCATCTTCTCCAGCTCTCCCCACCTGGCTTTGGTGGAGCCATTTTCAGAGGAGTTGGACCCAAGCCCCCAAACAATGCCTCTGATACAGATTGTGGGTAGCCCTAGCCCTGGTATCTGAGCCAGCCCTGTAGGCTTAACTCCAGGCAGTGAGGGAGTGGTGTCACCATCACTACAAGATGCTAATCACCAGACGTAGAAGGTCATCTGCTTCTGCAGGGGACGACATGCTGGCAGACAGTAGGATGTTCAACCTTCCATTCAGGTGAATCTCAGGTCTGAGCAGTAGAACTCTAGGTGCAGGGTAGAAGGCAGCTACCACCTGCAAGTGTCCCCCAGGATGACAGAAGCCCATGTGGCCATCACAACCATCTGGTGTGGTGAGTGGAGCTGCAGAACACCATGTACATGCTTCAGGGCTGGCGAGCTTGCTTCATACTTACCAATGTCCTAAGGTGCACCTGGCTTTGTTCCTCATGTCAGCTTCTGCAGTGAATCCAGTACAAAACAGAGCAGGAATGTAGAAGCCTCTGTTATTCAGGCCAGAGACCAATGAGCAGCTAACTCTGTCCTTTGTAGTCCTATTCCTAGCCACCTCCTCCTTTGCCCTTTAAGAACCCCCAAACACTCTCTTTAGGGGAGGGGAATTATTAAGACTAGAAGGTCACTGCCCTCTAATCTGTCTGTAGATTAAATTCTCCTTAACCCTAGAGCCTTGTTCTTGTTGTTTTGATTTGGGACCAGACACAAGGACTGGGATTTGAGTAGTCAGACAAAAGGATGAGGTTCCTGTTTGACTCTGAACAACAAAGCCCAACCTCACCACAGTTTGCCCTCCCCTAGGCCTGTGGAATTCACCTTTGTCCCACCATGGCAATGCAGTTGCCAGGGGGAGCAGTTGCTGTGTTCCAAATAAAGTTGTCAGGGAGAACAGTAGGTCACAGAGGGAGGGCCCCAGAAGATGCTGCTGCTGCTCCAGCTCACCTGCCCCTGCCCTCAGCTTGTAGGAACAGCTGCCTCTGCCACTGGCCAGAACTGCCTGCCTTGCTGGAATACTACCTGCAAATCCCCTGTGGTGCCCCAGCCCCACCCATTGAATTGTCCCAAAGCCTCCAGTCGATCTTCCTGACAGATGACACCTTGGCCAAAACCTCATATCTTGGTGAGAGATACAGCTAGGAGAACAGGGTGTGGTCCTGTGGCACCTTTTGGACCTGACCCTGACCCTTACTCTGCTCATTTCCTTGCCCTCAGACTGGGACCATCTGGAAGAAGCCACAGCCAATTTTTTTTTTCAGTCAATTAGACAAAGCCATTAAGAGGTTATGAAGCAGTGAGGAAGCTGTGTGGGATGTCCCGGGCATAACTACTGGCTTGGAGAAGCTCAGCTTTCCAGGCAGCTCCCTGTGGACCTGTGGCCTTGGGGCAAGGAGGTTTGCGCAGACATTGACATAGCAATAGGAGAGTTGTGTGTACTCTGCAGAATTTTGGGATGAAAGTTCAACCTTAAGCAAACCACAAGGTAAAGCACTATCCTCTCCTTTCTTCCACCCAGACAAGGCCTTGTTGCTGGAAGAGATCAACATGTACAAATGTCTGCTGGCCAAGCAACTGACAGAGAGATCAGAGGACCTGGAGCAAAGGGGTGAGAGGTGGGGCTGCCTGGGTCCATCGCACAGACCTCTGCTGCCTGTAAGGACCCAAGGCTGCAGCGGTGTCTCCCATACCTTCCCCAGAAGTCCCTATTCCTACCTGCCATGTGCAGGTCCCACTCACACCCTGACCACCCTCAGTTCCTCCTGCCTCCTCCGTGCTCAGTTCACTCAGTTGCTCTACTATCTTGCCCTTCCAATCAGCCTGCAATGAGTCCTGTGGTCAGTGTTCTTGGCGACTGAGCTCAGGTAGCAGAGAAGGACGGTGCTGCTCCTCTGTGACTCCTGCTGTCCCTCCCCTTAGGCATCCACACACCACTGGAAATCACAGTATGTGCCAACTGCAGCCTCTCCCATGATGACCACACTGTGTCCAGGTTAGGCATTTCCCCTGTTTTTCCCCTCCACACTGGGGTCCTTGTGATTTCTGTCTCCTTTTCCTTGTCAGACCCAAGCTTATGCTCATGTGTTTCCTCTGGATTTCCTGACCTGTACTTCCAGCTTTAGATTCTTAGGGTGGTCTGTCTCCTGGTCCCTGGGGCCAGCGTGCTTTAAAAGCACCCCAAACCCATTTTGGTGCCACCTACAATGTCTTTGTCAAGAAACAAAAGTGCTGCCTAACTGTTCAGATACAGTCCAGCCTTCTCACAACACCTTGCTTCAGAAGTGACTACTCATGCCCACTACCTATGACAGTCCAGCCACCCAGCCAGCCTGGCAACTCCAAGCACCTGTCTCAAAGCATGTCACCACTTGGAACACAACTGTGCTTTCAGAAGTGAACTTCTGTCATTCCAAGTCTAGTGGAGAGGTTCGGTTTCTCGATGAGCTCTCCAGCTCTCCTGGTCATCACCTCATCTCTTCTCTGAGGCCTGTCTCATTTCCTGTGGATGTAGCACTATCATTGTCCACATATGCCTCCCAGAGTGCAGCCCTCCTTCCTCCCTCATTTTTGAATGAGCACAGAGTAGATTCTCAGTGTTTGTAAATAGGTGACCAAGCTGGACAGCTCTATCCAGCTTCCAAACCTGGCTCTTCTTCCAAGCCCCAGTCAGGCACTAGCAGAACAAGTGGATTCTGGACCTCAGCATGATGCTGCTCCTAGCCATAGCTGCAGGTGGATGAATGATGTCTCCAAGCTGTAGCATCCCCAAGCAAGGTAACACCTGCTCCTTGGCTGGGCCACCTCCACTTTGTTTCCTAGCCCAGATATTATACTTTGTGGCTCAGGACGAAGAACGAGGAAGCAAAAAAGCTATGAACAAAGGAGAATCGTCCATAGCTCCCGGGTTCCCATTCTGGAATAGCACAGACTTCAGCCCTGGCCTCCATAACAGAGTGGGATCACCAGCCTGGATCTGCATGAGCCACACATGCTCAAACATAGAAGGACCAAGAACTCGGGTCAGCACAGAAGATGGCACTAGTCCTCAATGGCATGATGCCACCACCCGTGGCTGACTGTGCCCCCTAAGACTCCCCACAAACTCACTCTGCACCTCCTGCACCCTGGCATGTGAAGATCACCAGGCAACTGCTTGCAGTGGCCCAAGGCCACAGGAACTTAGGCCACAGGAGTACATTTGGTTGGAATGCCTGCCACCCCTCCTCTATCAACAGGAAGAATATAAACCTGCTGGTCCTGGGAATGAACAGAAGCCACAGCTGCTGTCAAGAAGCTCAGCCATCTGCAGTACCAACAGCAATTCCTCCCTTAGTCCCTTCCACGCTGAGGTTATCAGGACAGTGACCACCCAGAAATTCTGACATCTAGGTGATCATATTCCCTCAGCACATTCCCTAGACCCACACCGCATTAAAGTAGCAACTCTTCTTCAACGTGATGTTGTTATGCATTTCCTGCTGGGCCTCACACAGGGTCATCCATGTCTCTCCTTTTCCTCTCCTCCACAGGAACAGCCCTCCTCCTGCTACACTGGTCCTGACCCCTGGATGTGGTAGCCCATGCAGGCTTCAATTGTTTCTCATCAGCCACAGAGAAGAGGACAGAGCAGCCTGAGGCCTTGAGATGAGGATCCTTGTCTCTGAGAGTAAGACTCGGGAGATCAAAGTCAGCTTAAGGTTCGGTGAGAGCACCAGAAACAGACCCCAATTGCCATAAGCATTAGGTCACCTGGTCCTTAGGGAGTCCCCTGGCCTTGCCTCTAGCCTTGCCCCTCCTGCTCCATTTCATTCTGTGTCCTCTTGCTTCCTAGACTGCCAGTTTAAATGGACACCTGAAGCCCTTCTCCACTCTGTGATCATTCCCTGCACCTTCCTGGCCATTTCAGTTTGCTGCAGGGTCTTTCCTGGAACTAGTCAGGGACCCCTGCCACATCAAAGTATAGAGTAATTCATGGTTATTCCACGTCCAGGGCTGTGGTCAGCTCTCAACTCCTGGTTGCTGTCCCAGTATCTCAGTTTCCTTACCTGAGCACAGAGATGGAGGGGGATGAGGACAATGCATTTTTAAGTTTAAGGAGTATGCCTCAAACCTCAAAGCTACTGCTGTCCAGCATCCATTCTTGCTTCCTTCTTTCCTGTCCACTGAAATGAGCTGGGATCCCTGGCCCAGCTCTTCAAACAAGACTTCTTGTCCCATCAGAGTCACTGGCTCTATTCAGCAGCAGGATAGACAGGAACATTCAGTGCAAGAATGCAAAATCCCAGACACAACACAGTCTTTGCAAATGGTAGACATGGTGTGCTCCCAGCCATGACTGTCTCCAACTCACCCACAGAGGAAATTCAGCAAGGCTTCTCTGAGCAGGTCTCTGACACCCCTCTGATAGCTTGGGTACTAACAGGGAGGTGGAAATGTGTGTTGGGGTTTAGAATGTAAACTGTTGCAGAAGAGAAGCTTCACAAACGTGAGTGTAGCTGTAGAGAAGGGCATGGGTAATCAGGTGTTATTATCTGAGACTCAAAGAAGCCAGGAACAAACATGCATTGAGACTCTCAAGGCAACGAGGAGGGCAGGGGAGGGGATGCCCTGGTCCCAGGGAGAACACTGACATAAAGCACAGGGATAGTTGAGTGTAGGAAGCACAGGTACCCATTGGCCCAGCTCTGTGCATTGCTCCTTCTTCACTGAGCCAGGGCTAGCCTGGAGAAAGGAGGCAATATGGGAGATATAACACATCACACTCTGAAGACATAGGCCTGCGGTAAGGAGGGGTGACCATTCTTTTGACACATGCAATCATTTGAAGGAAAAAGCAACAGAGAGAAATATCTTCTATCCATTGGTTCACTCCACAAATGACTATAGCAGTCAATGCTGGGGCAGGCCAAAACCAGCTACTAGAAACCTCATCTGAGTCTTCTGTGGCTGACAGAGGCCCGAGCATTTAGGCCATCGCCTGCTACATTCCTAGGTGTGTTAACAGAAAGGTGAATCTGAAGCAAGACAGCAAGAACTGGAGCCAGCCCTCCTATATGGAATGCTGACATCTTAAGCAGAAGATTGGCTCAGGATGCCACGCAAGAATCCAGGCTTTGAGTATCCTGAGAGAGCCAGAGAATCTTAAAGAAGGGATTTGGCCAGGGTCTGGGTGCCTTTGAAAGCTGATGCCAGCCAGGACTCAGGAGGAAAAACCAAGCTGCCCAAACAGTGACATTTTCCTGTTTCATTTGAAATTGAGTCTTAGGCACCTGGCACCATGGCTCAGTGGCTAAATCCTGACCTTGCATCTGCCAGGATCCCAAGTGGGTGCTGGTTTGTGCACCAACTCCATTCCCATCCAGCTCCCTGTCTGCAGCCTAGGAAAGCAGTCAAGCATGGCCCAAAACCTTGGCATTTTACACACATGTTGGAGTCCTGGAGGAGGCTCCTGGCTTTGGATTATCTCAGCATCATCATTGCAAACCACTTAGGAAGTGAACCAGTAGATGGAAGATCTTAGTTTCTGTTTCTCCTTTTCTCTGTAAATCTGACTTTTAATAAAAATAAGCAATAAAAAAAGAGAGAAAATAATTGGGTTTTAGATCATGACCTCAAAAATGATCTCAGAGTAACTGTTTGAAAACAGTAAGAGACCCCTGGGTAAAATTTACTGCATTCTAAGTTGGTCTGTTTATATCCATGCATCTCTGTGGATATCATCAGCACTGGCATTAGACTGAATTTTCCTGGAAAATGAAAGCTTCAGGAATTACATGGACCTTTGTCTCCAGAGAGGCCGTCAACAAACAACCAGAGCTTGCAAAACCACTAGAAACAGGAAGCACATACACGCACAAAGGAAAACTATGTTTTGAGGTCTCAGAGCAGGGGCACCATAAGCACACCAAATACTCAGGATGAGCTTGTTTCCTGTACCACACACCCAGTCTACACAGCACAGGTGACAGCTTTTGTGCTGTCCCAGGCATCCAATCCACACAGCACAGGTGAGAAGCTGCAGGCTCTAGTCTTAGGTTGATCTCAAAGCTCTGAAACACTTTCAGCATTATCATGCCCCTGAGGGGAGAAAGTTGGCATTGTAAAGTGTTTCTCTGCCTGAGAGGCTCATGTACAAAACATTTAGTACCCAAGGTAATAGTGTGCACTTGGTAGGGTTTTAAGAGCCTGTGAGGTCATGATAGCACCACCCTCAGAAGAAAGGATTAATGCTGCTCTGAGTGAGTTAATTCTCACTCCAGCAGTCTTGGCTTACTCACACTTGGATGGTTTCTAAATGCAGGTAATACCATTTCACTTCTCTCCCCATTGTGAATAACCCATTTGGAAGTTTTTGGATGGAGATACAGGCCCCGTGTTGTTTGGACTTTGTACTCATCAGAACTTTGGACCAATGAACCTCTTTTCTTTATAAAGTGTCCATCTGAGGTGTTTTGTTAGAGCAGCACAAATCAGATGATGAAACTTATGAAATGTAACTGAGGACTCCGGATATCTGAATATCCAAAGGTCAAAAAAAAAAAAAAAGATTCTGAGGGGTCCATGTAGTGGCATGGCAGGTTAAGCCAATCCTTATAACTCGCTCAACCCATGTTGGAATGCCAGTGAAAACCCCAACACTTCAGCTTCTGATCTGGTCCAGTTTCCTTATAATGCTCCTGGGAAAGCAGCAGAAAATGACTCAAGTGCTTGGCGCCCTGCAATTCACATGGAGTATCTGGATCTAGATCTGTGCTCCTGGCTTTGGAATGGCATGAACTTGATTACTTTGACCACTTGGGAAGTGGGTCCAATGAAAGGTTTCCCTCTCAGTGTCCTTTTCCTCTCTTTGACACTGTGCCTTTCAGATAGATAAACAAAATAGAAATTAACCAAAAAAAAAAAGTACTTGAAGTATAATTTGCCAGAGATATCAATGCTGAGAAAATAAAAATTGGAACACAGGAAATTGAGTTTGAGTGAATCTATCAATGATGACTCTACAATTTGGGGTGCAGTTGAATCTAATCCCACAAAGCATCAAAATTATTCTTAAATCACAGCAGTCCTTACATAATATGGAGCTGTAGCTTCATCCTGTAGGACCACTACTAGAGGTGTGGTGTATGTTTTTAGAAGAAAAATATCCTTGGTGCCACTACTATGTTTGATTTATGAAGAGCAAAATTCAAACAAATATCAACAAACCACAACAAACAAATGTGCTAAAAAGACAGGATCAAAAGAGGAAAAAAGAACCAAGCCTAGAATTGATTTGGATAGTTATAGACGCAAATTTTAAGAGAATTATGATTAATGCATTCAAACACATTTAAGATGTTGTTTCTCGGCGCAGCACCAGCCATTGCGGTCACTTGGGGAATGGATCATCAAACAGAAGATCTTCCTTTAAATATTGAATAGCTGCTTTAAATATAGAATAGAGATGAGTTTTCTTTATGATGATTTCATTTCCTTTTGGTAAATTTTCAAGAATGTGATAGCGGAGTCATATGGTAGAAATTCATAAACTGATGCCTGTATAAGAAGCTGTGATATATGCATATATTTACATATATGCAATATCTATCTAGCTACCCCGGCATTAAAAAGAATACAATTCTGTCTTTTAAAACACAATGTATTCAGGCCCAGCATAGAAGCATGGTGGCTAAAGTCCTCATCTTGTACACAGCAGGATCCCATATGGGTGCCAGTTCTAATCCCAGCAGCCCCATGTTCCATCAAGCTCCCTACCTGTGGCCTGGGAAAGCAGTCAAGCACAACCCAAAGCCTTGTGACCCTATACCTGCATGGAAGACCCGAAAGAGGCTTCCTTCTTCTGGCTTTGGATAGGCACAGCTCCAGCAGTTGTGATCACTTTGGAGTGAATCAGTGGATGAAAGATCTTCTTCTCTGTCTCTTCTCTCTGTATACCTGAGGTTCCAATAAATTTTTTTTTGAAATACTGTATTCAACTGCAGACCACTACACATAGTGAAGCAAGCCTATTCCCAAATGATAAGTATCACAAATTTTTCTGATTTATGGTAGCTAATGTACAGAGTGCAAAAAGTGCAATATACCAAAGTTGAATTAACATGTTGTGGCTTGTTTCTTGTTTGCACCCGCGGCCTATGCTAATGTGTGTTTTTTTTGTTTTTTCTTAGAATTCTTTATTGAATGGAGCATTAGAACTGTATTTACAAAGTAAATTGAAACTATGTTGGCACAAAGATTAAAAACAAAGCAGAAAAGAAGGATAAAAGAAGAGATGGGAAGCATCACTTACTTAACACTGTATATATGCAACACAGGAAATTTGGGTTTTTTATAGAGAGGAAAAGGAATGAGAAAGAGACAGAAAAAAATGAAACAAGGAAGAAAAGGAGGAGGAAGGAAGAGAGGGATGGTGGAAAGGAGGAGAGAAACCTATGAAACATAAGAAGGGCAGGTGTTAGGACAAGTGGTTGGGGGTGCAGATAAGGACACACACATCCCATATCCAGGTACCTTCATTTGAGTTTGGGCTCTGAGTCCTAATGACAGCTTCCTGTCTGTGTGAACCTTGTGACGCAGCAGGTGATGGCCCAGGTGCTCGGGTTCCTGTGCGGATGGGGTTTAATTTGGCCACCATATGCATTTGTGGAGAGAATCAGAGGATGATAATGGACTCCTCATCCTGCTTCCTCTCTCCTTCCCTTTCTGCCTCTTCAATCAAATATATGAATAAACAAAGCATAGAAGAAACACTTCAGAATATGAGTGAGAGCTAAGAACTCTTAGCCTCAACACTAAATCACATTCATCACAGAAAAACTGATAAACTAACTTCATCAAAATTTTAAACCTTCGTCATGTGACAGATATTATGGCTGCAGACTGGGAGGGAAAATGTCCATGCAATTATCTATGGGAAGGCCAGCACACAGACCATACAAAGAAATCCCCGAGGCCATAGCAGAAGACACTCTAATACAAAGCTGAGAAGAAGAAAGATAGAGATTTTTCACAGAATATGGTAGACAAGTGGCAAGCCAGCACATGAACAGACACTCGGTATCATCAAACATTGCACCATATCAACAACATTGTTCAGGAGAGGGTTCTGGCCCTAAAGCACAGAAACTACCAAGTACTGGTAAGGAGACAGAGTACATTGTGGAAGTAAATATAAAAGGGCACTGTCAGTAAGGGCCAGTGTGCAGGGGTGTGTGTGTGCGCGCACATGTACTGCGTGTCTGCATGTGCAAGTGGCTCACCTCAACAACCACAGATAATTGGGACATGTCACTTACAGGGCCCCAGAGAGGCTGCCAGGATCCCCATGGTGAGTGGCAGTTTCTTCATCAGCCTTCTAATCCTCACAGAGTGTATGAGTCCCACGAATCTGTGATGAAAATATTTACGGAAAAATGAATCTTTTTCTTTGCTTTACTCCCCAGTACAATACAATACAATACAATACAATACAATACAATACAATACAATACAATACAATGCCTATGTACAGGGTTTTTCTTGGCAAACAGTGCTATAAGTAACCTGTGGATGATTGAAAATGTGCAGATACTATTATAACCAAGAATTCAGGATTCAGGGAAGAGAGGCAGAGGATCTGAGACAGTTCACTCCCCAGAGCTTGTTGTCAGAGGGTTTTGGTGGAAAGCTCCTCTGTCACACTGAAATCACTGACCCAGACCACCACAGAGAAGGAGAGGTGCAAGAAAAGATGGACGCTTTTGAAAAGGTAATATACAAAAATATATGTTGTAAGCAAGAACGCTACTCCCTCCTTCCCTTTGCTACATCCTGGACAGGCCCCTCATCCTTGCCATGAAGGCCCAGGTAAGATGCTGCTTAGGGAGCCATTTTTTTTTTCTTTTTTAAAGATTTAGTTATTTTATGGAAAGGCAGAGTTTGTATACAGAGATATAGAGGCCCTTCCACTCACACTTTCACTCCCCTAATGGCAGCTTCTGGGTGGATCCAAGGACCCCAACTTCTTTTCCACAACCCTCTCCTTGCTGAGCCAGGAACCATGCTTAAGGAATGAAGAGGTTTTCAGTTCCAATCCCAAGATGAAGGAACAGAATCTTAGGCCTAGGCTTGCTGCTCCAGATCCATTGATTTGAAGGCTCAAGTGAAAGCCACGAGACGGCCTGGCATCTACAACTTAATTTCCTTGAAGCTCAAGATCTGTCTGTCTTCTGGGACTAGCCAATGCCTCTTGCAACAGTGAAGTGACTGACAAGGCAGAAGACATCATGGAAGCAGACATTAATTTTTTTGTAAGTCAGCAGTGCTGACACATCTTTACTGAACAACTGCTCTATGTCACACACTTGATAAACATTGGCCCTCATTAGTCAACATTTCCATGAAGTTGTGACCTATGACTCCGTTCTGAAATTAATGATCCACCCATCACCTGCTCAGATCACACAGCTGGTAATGAGGGAACTTGCATCCCTTGTCCCTTGTGCTGAGCCACATTCATTCACAGTAATTTATCGAATGGTTGATGGCTGTCTCAGGAAAATGACTGTCCACTATGGGAAGAGTTGTGGGGGAAGGATGATGGCAAAGACCATTCCAGGGACTCAGAACAGGAAGTCTCCCAACCCCTTCCAGTATATCAGTCAGAAAGAAGGGCTCCATCATTCCCTGGCTGACAGATCCAGATCACATTACCTCCACCAACTGCTGACTCTTCAAAGTGATGGACATGAAAAGCTAGGTTGACCTGCAAACAAGATGGCTCCCACTTGCTCATTAATCTCACAAAGAGAATGACAAAATGGGATATTTATAAGGTTTGAGTGTTCTTGTTCCAGGTATATCTTTCAGTGAAATGGAAAGAAACCCTGAAATGATTGTTTAAGACAAATTGGCACAGCCTGAATGTGCCTGTGCAAGAAGTTCTTGAATATTTAAAATTTAATAGTTCCCAGAATGATCCTCTAGTGGCTAATGTCCTTGCCTTGCACGTGCTGGGATCCCATATGGGTGCCAGTTCATATCCAGCAGCTCCACTTACCATTCAGCTTTCTGCTTGTGCCCTGGGAAGGCCATTGAAGATGGCCAAAAGCTTTGGGATGCTACACGCATGTGGGAGACCTGGAAGAAGCACCTGGCTTTGAATCGGCTCAGCTCTGACCATTATAGCTACTTGGGAAGTGAACCAGTGGTTGGAAGATCTTCCTTTCTGTCTCTCCTCTCTGTACATGTGACTTTACAACAAAAAATAAATTTTTAAAACAGAATTCAAAAGCTGTATGAAAAATGGTAGTACAAATAACATTGAAAGGACTTTTGAGAATGGAGTCGAGGGCTATGATTTACACATGATTCCAGCTGCTGCCTGAACATGATTGGTTGCTATTTCAATTTTGATAATAGGCATCTTGAATCAATCCTTCCATTGTACACACAGACACAAGATGTGTATCAAAGGTTACCAAACCACAAACTGGGAGCTGAATGGGAAGTGGGGCCACTAGAGTTAGAAACAGTGCCCATATGGGACCCTAGTGTATGCAAGGTGAAGACTTTAGCCACTAGGCTACAGTGCCAGGTCCTGGATTCTCTTTTTATTGGCATTTCTGCTAGGCATACACATTGCTCCCTGCAAATCCTAACACTCACATGAGTCTTTTGTTACACAGCCCCTGTTCTCAACTCTACCAGAAGGCTCCCAGCAAAAGAATTTTTACTAATCTCCAATGAAACAACCATGTTTCCTCACAAGGAGCCTCTATTTTGCTTGCTTTTTCAGAAAACTGGTCCAGAGTTATTACATTTGTGCCTTCAACATAGTAACCTTTGAAATACCAAATAAAGCCCCTTTACTTCTGAGGTTTGTGAGTTTGAACTGATGTGTAAGTTTAAACTATCCCTTGGTGAGCTGGTTCAGCAGTCTGTTTTCCTGCACCCATGTGGGAGACCCAGAAGACACTCCTCATTCCTTCCTTCAGATCAGCTCAGCTCCAGCTGCTGTGGCCATTTGGGAAGTGAGCCAGCAGGTGAAAGATACTCCTCCCTATAAATGTGATCTGCCTTTCCACAAAACATGAAATCTCAAAAAAAAAAAAAAAATGGCCCAGGATGATAGCTTTGTGGCTAAATCCTTTCCTTGCATCTGCCCCATACAGGAGCTGGTTCCAGTCCTGGTTGCTTCACTTCCCATCCAGCCTGGGAAAGCAGTAGAGAATGACAGCAAGGCCTTAGGATCCTGCACACACATGGACACGGAAGAAGGGTGCTACTTAGAAGCTTCCCCAGAAGAAGCTTTTGGCTCCTGGATTCAGATATGTTCAGCGCTGGACATTGTGGCCACTAGCTGAGTGAACCAGCAGGTGGAAGATCTTTCTCTATGTGCCTCCTTTCCAGGCATGGCTCAGTGGCCTAGGGGCTAAACTTCTGGCCTTAAATATGCTGGACTCCCATATGAGTGCCAGTTCTACTCCCAGTAGCCCCAATATCCATCCAGCTCCCTACTTGTGGCCTGGGAAAGAGGTCAAGAACCATCCAAAGCCTTGGGACTCTGCATCCCCTGGGAGATGCAGAAGAACTTCTGGCTCCTGACTTCAAATCGGCACAGCTCTGGCCATTGCGGTAACTTGGGAGATTGTATCATCAGATGGAAGATGTTCCTCTCTGTCTCTCCTGCTCTCTATATATCTGACTTTGCAATAAAATAAATAAATCTTTAAAAAACACACATGCAATAACTGAGACCTATAAGGGAAAATGCAGAAAAACAAGCCCTGGCTTGTTCTCTGGCTGCTGTGGGTGCTGCCCTGTCAAGCGGGAACTGATGCCAATGAGCTTGCTTTATCTAGGGAAGCAGGGACATTAGCTGAGTCAGTCTAAGCCAAGGGGCAGGAAGCCTCCTCCTAGACCCCATCCTATCTAAAGGGAAACCCCAGGAGCCTGAATTCCTCAGCTTCCTGGGAACAGGGCAACTGGGCAAGGTTTTTTAGTGATGGATCCCAGGGCCTTGTGCCCAGGCTCCCACCACCAGGGTTCACACTGAGGAGACCTGGATTACTCTGATGTGGCTTCATGGGCACTCAAGTTTCTTCTTGATGCTGGCACCAGATTTTCCATTTTGCACTTTTCACTTGGAACTAAATCCTCCCTATGACCACTGGAGGCATTCTATGCCAACTCCTGGCATGGTATTTCTATCAGTCACTGGCATGCTCCAGGGAAAATTTCCACCATCAGCACTCTGCTTTAATGTTCAAAACCAGCACCCATACAAGGTCCTGGTTCGTGCAAGGCAAAGACTTGAGCCACTAGGTTACTGTGCTGGGTCAAAATGGATGTTTTTTTTTTTTTAAAGATGTATTTATTTTTATTGCAAAATCAGATATACATAGAGGAGAAAAGACAGAGAGGAATTTCTTTTGCCCACTGATTCACTCCCTAGGTTGCTGCAACAGTCAGAGCTGCATTTATCTAAAGTCAATAGCCAGGAACTTCTTCAGGGTCTCCCACGTTGGTGCAGGGTATCAAGAGCTTGGGCAATCTTGACTGCTTTCCCAGGCTACAAACAGTGAGCTGGATGGGAAGCAGAGCCACTAGCATAGATTGGCACCCATACGGGATCCTGGCAAGTGCAAGGTGAGAATGTTAGCCACTAGACTACTGTAATGGACTCAAAGTGATGCACTTTGTTCCTCAGGTTTTGGTCACAAAATATGATGCATTTGTGCCCATATCTCATTAATGTCTTCTTGTGAATGCTTGAATGATCATGTGAGTTTGACTACTGAGGTCACCCCAAGGTGAAAAAGCCCAGAACCACAGACAAGACATACACAACTGCTTCAGTCTTTAGTACCAGTGAGTGTTGGGGCCAGTCTTTAGGGGCCAGACATGAAGGTAAAACATCTGCATGTCACCTGGAATTGGCATCTGCCCCTTTGAGTCTTTCCACTTGAGCACTAGATAACACGGATTAGAGGCAAATCACTCCTTCTGACACATTCATGCACACCTAACCCAAAGAGTATGTGAGCGTACTACATTGGATATTGTTTTACAACAGAAAAATTAGAAATGCAGACTATACAGCAAAAATAGCTAGTTATTCTCTTTAGGAACAGCTGTATTTTGTTCAGTTAGGATTATTTCCCTGAGTTACCATTTCATTTCCCTTTTTAATTATCATCTACCTCTCTTCTCTTTCTCCATGAATCAATCACCATAATCTAAATGCTTCTCTGGTGATGCTAACCCAAACATTTCAGCAGCTCAGTCCACCACAGTGTATCTATCCCACTGCAGCTTAGGGGGCTCCCAGGAACACTCTAGATATATTTCCATTTAGGGCATCTCCACAAAAGCATACACTTCCACAGTGGGTATGGCTGCAAAAAAACAGGAAAACCTGAGCAGGACCTGGCATAATAGTGTAACAGTTAAAGTCTTCGCCTTGAGCACGGCGGGATCCCTACGGGCTCAAGTTCTAATCCCGGTGGCCATGCTTCTCATCCAGCTCCCTGCCTGTGGTCTGGGAATGCAGTCAAGGACGGTTCAAGACTGGACCCTGCACCTGCATGGGAAACCTGGAGGAGGCCCCTGGCTTCAGATTGACTGAGTTACAACCATTGCGGCCACTTGGGAAGTGAATCAGACAGAAGATCTTCCTCTCTGTCTCTCCTTACCGTATATCTGCCTATTCAATAAAAATAAATGGATCTTAAAAAAAAAAAAAAAAAACAAAACGAAAGAAAACCTGAGCAATGGTTTTCTAACATACAAAGCTGGTTGCCTTCACATTTCATGACACATTGTTAGAGTGTAAAACTCAATTCCATGGGGAAACTACAGTCCTGTGTCCCCTGAGGAAGCAGAGAACATAAATCATGAAGTGTGCTGGCCACGCCTGCTATAGCTAGGATTTCTTCTTCTCCTTCTCTCTCTTTCCTGGTCTTCTCAGCTATTTCCATTCTCTCCTCCTCTTTCTTCTGCCATAATTTATTCTTCCATTAATTTTCTTCCTTTCTTATACATCTTTTTATTTCATAGACCACATAATAATAATTCCATCATTTCACATATGTTGTATGTGTGACAATTTTTGCTTAAATAAACTAATTGTCCTTAGATAATGGACCTAATAATTTACAATATAAATAATGTATGAGAGCCCAGAGCGATAACGAAGCATTTAAAGTCCTTGTGTTGAACTCACCAGGGTCCCATATGGATGCTGGTTCAAATCCCTGTGGTCGTGCTTCCCATCGAATTCCCTGCTTGTGGCCTGGGAAAGCAGTCAAGAATGGTGCAAAGCTTTGGGACCCTGCACCTGTGTGGGAGAACTGGAAGAGGCTCCTTGCTTCAGACTGACTCAACTCCAGCCATTGGGATCACCTGGGGAGTGAGCCATCGGTTGGAAGATCTTCCACTCTGTCTCTCTTCCTCTCTGTATATCTGCCTTTCCAATAAAAATGAATAAATAAATCTTTATTAAAACAATGTATGAAAAACAAAATAAAGTTGAATGAAACAAATTCATTCTGATACTTGAGCACATTAACACAGACTATAAGCTGGGAAGTGGATATTAAGTTTTAGTCCCAAGTAAGAAAATAAGATTGTGAAAAGAAGAAAAAATCATACAATTATGACAGAAACATCTATCTATATCTTCCTTATAAAAACAATCTGTTTGTTTATTTTGAAGATAGAGGTACAGAAAAAAAAAAGAGCTCTTCTCTCTGCTTGTTCACTCCTCCAAGGGCCACACCAGCCAGGTTGGATCCAGGCCAAAGCCAGGAACCAGGAACTCCATCTCTGCCATCAGCACACCTCCCTGTGCACAATGTTGCCAGAGGTCTTTGATAAAGACTGTTCATATACCAAGAAATCTTCATGTTGATTTCCATACTAACGGGACTAATTTTTGGTTATCTTTTCTCAAATACTCACCAGCATTTTCATTCTACCCAATTAATTAAGCCTAAGAGGAAAAAAATCCAAATACTTTCATTCCTTTGGGAAAATTAATAATAGGAAAGTAAAAGCTCACAGTATATACTTATAAATGTTAATTAAAATGAATAAAACCAAGCAATCTAATGTTTTAATCAAGTCAATTTCGAGATTTCAAATTGAAATAATTAAGTTAAAGAGTCATTAATTAATTTGATTTTCATGGAGTTAATGGTTGTTAATTGAATATATTAATTTATTATTTTAATTGAAATTAATACATGAAATATAATGGACACATTTTATTTGATGTATATACTCACGTGCACACACACACACATAGTTCCAAATGTTTTCTTCATTAAGTTATTCCCTTAAGATAGCACAGTTCTCTTTCTCTTCCAGAGTGAAAATCCCGGTATAAATACTCAAAGAAGAAAGCAAGTCAATAAAAATGTAGCAGTAGAAGCAAATAAATAAATAAATAATAAAAAAACTGTATAGTACTTGACGAATTCATTCTTTCAGTTGAAAATGATAGTTTTTAGCAAAAATAATCAGTCAAAATTACAGTTCTTGATATTCAATTCAAACAACCCTCAGGAGAACAAACAGCACAGCTTAACCTAGCAAAACACTTTAAGGGAACACTTGGTCTCCCAGAACTGGGGAACCTGCCAAGGCCATTCATCAATACCACGAACAACAGAACAGTTTTCAAATTCATTTCAGAAGACATAATACAACCAGACTTCTCAAACCACTAGCCATCGCCATAAAATCACTTTAATCATTTATTGCCCGAACCTCCCTCCCCCTTCAAAAATTCCTTAGTTAAGCTTTTGATTTGTTACTCTGTTCCCAGAGCCTCCCAGTCCAAGACCCAACCACCAGGAACACACAGGACCACACAGCCCCATGAGATGCTATATTAACCCCCACACCACCACTAACCAAGACACTTGTTACTCTTTTACAAGCCACAATGTTACAGAAATGTTGCCATTCGAGATGGATATAATACAGAGAGAGCATTTGTTCAGTGAGTTTTCAGCAGTAGAAAAGAAAAAAAAAAAAAAAAAGAACCAAAAATGGCCAGTCACTTACTTCCTGCGTTAAAAAAAAAAAAAAAAAAAAAGTCGGCCTTTTCCACTAACTCCCTTGTCTGCTCACCCAAAGCCACAGTAATATGAAACACAGGTGTCCAGCATTTGCCAAGAACATGGAAAGGGCCCAGGGACTCTGCCCCACAGGCCACACCCACTGAAGGCAGATCAGGAACCTTCCCATTCACCCTTTACTTGCACCACCACCAGCTGCTTCCTTTCCAAGAAGAGTCCCAAGAAATGGGGCATGAGCAGCCATCCCCTCCCCAGGCTCTTCTTCTCCTTTGAAAAAAAAAAAAAAGTGTCAATTGGAGGTCACCTTGGAGACAAGTTCTGAGGAAACTGGCCAGGATCTTTAAGAAATGGTCCAAGAATTAAATGAGTGTAGCCTGCACTTAAAAGAAAGGAGAAAAGTTACCACATGTGGAGTAGAAGATACCAAGAACCAGGACAAGAAGGCGGAGCATACTGCTACCCAGAAAGATAGCATCTTTCAAGGGAGGAGGCTGGAGCTGGGGCGAACCTGGCACACAGAACCTTCCATCTTATTCCCCAACACCCCTCTTCCATTTTCAACCCACCCACCCCCAAAAGGCCACAGGTCTGTACAATCCAGGTATTTATTAACTTTGAGAGTCATCTTAAAAGCAGTTTCTCAACTGAAAAGAGGAAAGAAGCATTGCCCAGGCCAAAGAGTTTGGCAGAGCTCTGGATGTGCCAGTGCTCTGGTTTCATGGAGCCCTCACAGCCCAATGCCTTCCAAATCGCAAGGGAGGGTGGCCTGCGCTGCCTGGGGGCTCTGACAGCGGAGGAACTGGGCGCAGAAGCAGTCCCCGAGCTCCCTGTTAAACAGGAAGCACATGATGGTGTTGATGCCAGCCTGCAAGAAGGTGAGACACACTGAGGCGGACAGGTAGGCCTGGGGCATGGTGCTGGGCCGCACCAGCATCTGCAGGTAGCTGGCCAGGATGTAGGGGTCCCAGAGCAGCAGGACGAGCAGTGTTGTGTCACAGAGCATCCTGCACAGTCTCTTCTCCATCTTAAAGTCCTCCAGTAGGAGCAGGCAGCACGACCTTGCCAGACCCTGCAGCCCAGATGCCAGTGAATGTGGTTAGCATAGGTCCATGCCAAAGCCCGCTAGCCAATTGGCGGCTGCATGGCCAGTAGCACTGGGCCCATGAAAGGTCCAGTCATGGCTGATGGTGGTTTCTAGGCTCGCCGGCTTCATCTTGCAGTGATCATGGATGAAGAAGAGCAGGTAAATTTAGACAAGGTTTGTAGCACCCACCACCAAGGCTAGCAGCAGCAGGAGGCTGCGCACGTCAGGGGTGAGGTCAAGCTGTTGCTCCAGGACGCATGGCACATCCCAGTATTTACCACCATCATCCAGCACAGGTGGGAAGGCCACGGCCAGTGCCAGCATCCAGGTGGATCACACCATCATGGTGGTGCATGGCTAGCTGGCCAGGCATTCAGCAGAGAAGCCGTGGTGTGCCATGGCCAGGTAGCAAGTGACACCCAAGCAAAGGAGCAGGAAGGCAGCTTGAAAGTAGAAGAGTGTGGCCAGGAAGGTGAACAGCCGGCAGTCCACGATGCCCAGCAGCACCCCCATGGGGGCCTCTGCCCAACCAAGAGCCAGCACAACTGCTTGGAGGCAGATGAGTGCACACAGCCCTTTGGCCAGGCACAGCTGGAACAGCACGCAGTATGGGGCATGGTGCTGGGCGTGCTCCCACAGAAGGAGCAGCACAAACATGTTTTGGCAAGCCTCACGCAGAGTTGAAGGCCTAGCGAGGCCAGCTTGAGGCCCAGAGCAGCCACCTCGCCGCCACTGCTGACCAGTTTGTTCATGCTCCCCATCATGGCAACTTCCAACAGGCACTCTGCCCTGGGATTAACCCCCCTGCCTTAGCTCTCTCTGATGACCCCTCTAGCGCTCCTGTGCTGTTGCTGCTGCTGCCTCAGTGCCAGCCCTGAGCCAGCTCCAAGGGCCTTGGGGGCTCACCAGGTGCTCTCCCAGCCCCTCCCTGGCCTCCTAAGCCCCAGCCATCTCAGGAATGGTGCGCACAAAGGCTGTGGAAACCCCCCTGAGCCCCAGGCACCAGGTACTTCACTGAGGACAGGACGTTCTCCTCCAATGCCACCAAGCCCTCTCCCCTCTGCTGGAGTGCACAGAGTGGTTGCCCAACACCATATGATTCTTACCCTTCTTTCTTCACTTTATACCTTTTTTTTTTTTTTTTACGATTTGCTTATTCTTATTTCAAACTTAGATATACAGAGAGGAAGAAAGAGAGTAATATCTTGACTCCCTAAGTGACCGCAATGGTGGGAGCTGAGCAGATCCAAAGCTAGGAGCCCATATCCTCTTCCAATACTACCACACAGGTACAGGGTCACAAGGCTTTAGGCCATCTTCCACTGCTTTCCTAGGCCATAACCAGGGAGCTGGATGGGAAGTGGAGCTGCCAGGATTGAAACTGGTGCCCATATGGGATCCTGGCATGTTCAAGGCAAGGACTCTAGCTGCTAGGCAACATGCCAGGCACAGAATTAAATATGCCTTCAATCAAGTTTTTGATTTGCACATGGTCCGAATTTGCCTTCCTATAGCAATATCCATTTCAGGCCACTCTCCATTCGATCATTCTAGTAGATACAGCCAAAAGCCTAAAAAAAGGCTTTGGCATTCCTCTTTGTCACTCAGATAAACTAAATGAGTGAGTAACTATATTTTATAATTTTAAAAACATATTTATATTTTTATAATTTCATACAAATTTGCATAAGTTATGCTATTTTAAGTTTTTTGGTTGTTCCAAGATTCTAAGCATTATGAAAAATATAAAAGCTCTAACAATAAAAGCTCTAATGAATATGGCTTGAAATACATGTTTTTACACAGGCAAGATCTCCATTGAAGCATTCACATACTGCAACATATCAAGAGACTTTAATGTGAAGGAAGCAGATGATTTTCATTGTTGACCATTGTTCATTTTCAGTACAGCATATTTTTGGAAAGATGACTATAGATATTATAGATCTTAGTATAAATGATCTCCATATTACAACCATTTATCCCTGTATCTTCTCTTATATATTTTTGAAAGGGGATTGTTCCCCCCCCTTGGAAAAATGATGGCACCATATAATTCATGAGCCCGTGATGAATTTGTCTAGAAAAAAGAGATTATTTGGAATGAACCAAACTGAAGTAAGAAAAAACACCAAAACACATGGGATATAGCCAAAACAGCAAACAAACAATCAAAAAAACAGTATGGATTGTACTGGAGTTACACTTTCCATGTTGATTTCCTTATATAATAGCGAATATATGGTATTTGTTCTTTTGTGATTGGCTCATTTCACTGAGCGTAACGGTCTCTAGTTGGGACAAACTGGTGATAAATATAATAATTCCATTCTTCTTAATAGCTGAAAAATATTTCATGGAGTAGATGTTCCAGTTTCTTTAACCAATCTCCCTTGGATGCACATCTGGATTGTTTCCATGTCTTTGCTATTATAGATTGTGCTGCTGCAAATATAGGAGTATAAATCCCCTTGTCACATGCAGATTTCACTTCTATTGGGTGTAGTCCTAGGAGCAGGATACCTGGGTCATATGGCAGGATTAACCAGTCATATTTATTAATGGGAAGCTGTAATTAGATGCCTAGTAGAAAAAACTTCCAGTGGCCTCTTGGCTGCTGGTGGGTGCCAAGACAGAATCGTCTCCCAGGACAGTGGAGCACAGAGAAGACTCCAGCCCCCATTTCTGTCCCTCAGGCATGAGTTCAGGTGTCTGCCTCCTCCATTGTTGATGTGGGTGGGACAGAGGCAAATCCAAGGTGTCTGTGTGTGTTCCCCTGGCTGGGTTGTCTGGCTAGAGCATGGTTGCAGGGGCTACCTTCTCAATTCTCATTTTATGGGACAAATGGTACAAGCAAAACCTGTCAATGACAGAGCCAGCCTGGCATGCCTTGTTTGCCCATGGCTGATGGTGATGTCGGGGTCTCATCAGGGTTTATGTGGCCTGCCCACAGCAGCAAGGTTCTTGACCATTTTATAACTTGGCATCATAGTGGGTGTCGGTTTTGTGAACCCCTGGCTTGGGGATTCTGGCAATACTGTGATGCCTGGCCAACATACGTGGACTCACCTGTAAGAAAATGTCCATGTTAGACTACCGGAAAAAAAAGCGAAAATCATGCTTCAATGCTATAAACTGCTAAACACTAAAATTAGCATAGACATCAGACAGCTGAATAGTAATGTATAGCCATTTTAAGGTGTATAAAACCCAGTTGCGTATAAACCAATAATTGAAATGTCAATGAAGAAGTCACAGGATGTGGTTCAGAACTTGCATTCTTTTTTCTTTTTTTTTATTTTAAAATATTGGTTACTCAATACCACGTTAATTAGTTCCCTAATGTTATAAATTGTTACTGATGTTATGTTAGGGCTTTTACTTGATCGGGATGATGCTTTGCCACTTCTACCTTCAGACCAGAGATGGTCTCCCCAAGAAATTGTTGAACTTATCTGGACAATAAGATGCTGCACTTTATGCTTGGCAAATGCTTGCAAAGAAAGAATCTTGACTGGATTTGAACTGTGGAAATGCAACAAGGTGGAGGAATTCACCATAAGGGGAGGGTTTGGGGAGGGATGGGGGGAATCCCAGTGCCTACAAAACTATGTCACATAATGCAATGTAATCAATAAAAAAAATATGTCCATGACCTACTTAATGAAAATGGGGGAGCAGGGGACACAGACCCTGTCGTAAAAGGAGAATATAGCATCACATTTGGTGCTATAGCAGAAGAAAGAACAGAACAAACTGGACAACCATCCCAAATAAATGATGACAGCAAAACATCTCAGGGATTGGAGCCTGTGAATACTGGAAGGGTGACATGCTTGGATTGGTGAAGTGGGCAGCATTTCAGGACTATCCAGAATATGTACACGTTGAGACTCAGCAGTGATATGAGGTGGCGGTCCCTCATCTCTAGGTACTGGGACAAGTGGGAAGTCTTGTACAGCATCCTGCTTTTCTCTACCCTTCCCCAGGGAACAACAAGAAGAAATAGGAAACTTGGAAGCAATGAATTCACATAATTTTCCCTAAATCTTGGTCCTTCCCACCCTGATCAAGCATGTAATCATTATTAAAATTAAACTTCATCCTGAGCTCACCCATTGCCTCCATGGCAGTCTCCTGTGATTGCTATATCCTACCCATTGTCTACATATCGTCTCATGGGAACCTCCTGTTGCTGCCCAACCACCTGATTTCCATGACAGTATAAACTACTCTTTCTATAAAACCCATCTATCTCACAGCTCCGAGTTACTTTTATTTTTCAGGGTTACTTTCTAAGGAAAGGAGATTTGACTCCAGTTTTATTCCAAAAATTAATCCTATAACATACAACACAAGAAACAGGATTATTATGAATGTTTCCCTGACAGACATACTGGGTTGTATTTCTCAGGACAGCATGGCAAGTTAACACTGCAAATGTGGACATGAAAACCATCAATAAACAGAAAACACAAGGGCTGCAAATACACTTTGAAGCAACAGTAAAAATAAGAATTAAACCATAGATTAATCAATCAATAAGGCAGAAAGTACACTAAAAAATCCAAACACATCTTCCACAAAATGGCAAGAAAACCAGATCAAACAAATGGAAAACAGCAGCCTAAGAATATCATAGAAACAAGGAAGGAAGGGAGGAAGGAAGGAATGAAGGAAGGAAGGAAGGGAGGGAGGAGGGAGGAGGAGGGAGGGAGGAGGGAAGAAGGAAAGAAGGAAGGTGCGATCTTCTCCTGACCAGGCTCCAGGATTACAATGGAAATGTGGTCATGGAGACAACCAACAGAAAGGTCAGGGTCTAAGCAACTCCTGAAAGCAAAAATATCAAAAAAAAAAAATGAATAAGGCAAAGAACACCTTACATAATCCAAACCCCAAATCAATCAATTCACATGAGTGCTGGATGCAAAGGAGGAAGAATTACACTTTGCAGAGTGACACAGCGGCACCAAACACAAACACAAAATGCTATTCCATCAAAAACAAAATTTGGGGACACTAGGAAGGGAGACTTACTAAAAGTGACATGCAACAAAAGAAGATGTATCTATGTAAGCATTCTTTACAACAAGCTTGTAAGTAACACTTGTGGCATAATGTTCCAAATGGGGGGAGAGTAAGAAGAGAAGTTGCCAAAGAAGGGTGTGGCGGACCATTGTGGAAGTTTGACACTCATAGGATTGTAAGCCAGCTGCCATAGGTTGTGTCAAGCTCCAGATCACAGGATGATCACAGGCATGTGGATGGGTGATTTGGACCAAGAAGAAGGTGACAGAACACCAACTTTGATGGGCCAGAAAACAAGTCAAAGGTCCAAGCTCCTAACCTGAGCTCTGGCCTCAGCCCTCACTCTTGCTTCACTCACATAACCCCATGTGACTTCCTGGTGACAGGGAATATTCTGATTGGCTGCATCTCTTTGACCTCACAGGGCTGTGTGGCCATGCAACCTGTCCAATCAGCAGCTGCCTGGTCATAACAGCCCAGAATCTGGCAGCCTCAGCATTCTAGGAAAACCATGGTGACACACAGGCTCCTCAGCCTACTGGAGAAAGCAGGTGAGTGGCTCAAGCTCTGCTTTCTGTGGTCTTTCTCCCCACAGGCCTTACCAGGGTGGATGTTCAGGCTCCGTGGAAGCCAGCAGATGGTGAGTGTATGGGGTTGGGTGTCTATTGAGTGGGTGTGTGCAAATCTGCTGAAAATGTAGTGAAGCCTAGGGCTTTTTCAACAGTTACTATGAAAGCATTTTGCTTTTCCATCAATGACAATATTTGTTTATCTCTAAGGAGCCAAGTTGATCCTAGTTCTCCATTAGAGGTGATGTTTTGAAAAACACATGTCATGGAGAAAAGCCAAGTCAAGCTGATTTCCATATGCAGAGCATCTCACATATCCTATCATTTCTCTCACTTTTCCCTAACAGAATGTAGTTTGATGAAATTGAGTCACCATATTGTAATAGAGGACACTTCAGTTTGATGGTTAGTTTTATTGATGTGTTTGGGTGCAGAGTTAGGGTCAGTGTTATCATCATATCTAGGAATATTGTTGTGGTTAGGCCAAAATCTAGATTTTGGTTGGGGCTAACTTTAGTGTCAGGGTCAAATTCAGGCTTATGATTTAGATTAGCAATGGCTTTAGAATTAGGAAATCATTAGATGTAGCCATGCTAGGGCTAATGTTAAGATTAGGGTTAGTAGTAAGTTTACTGTTAGGATTGAGAGTTGAGTTATGGGTAGCCCTATGATTAGGGTTAGGATTACACTTACAAATAGGATTAGGAACAGTCCAAGGTTAGTGTTGTTTTATGAAGTAGCATTGGAATTAGGATTAATGTTAGGGATAGATTAATGTTTGGATTAACGCCAGATGTAGAGTTTATGTTATAGTTCTGGTTCAGATTCAGTTTTCTGTTACTGCTAGATTGAGGGTATTTCCACTGCGTGACATTAAAATAGAGTTAGGGTTACAATTAATGTTAGGATTAAAGCTGTGGCTACATTTAGGATTAAGATGTTTTGTGCTGATTTTAGTATTATGGTTAAGTTATAGTCAGTGCTAGAACTATTATGCTTAGAGACTGAGTAATGTTAGGGTGGGGGCTAATTTTTCTAGGATTAAAGTTAGGTCAAAATCCAGTGTCATGCTTATGATTAAGGTTTTTGCTAACATTGGATTTAGGTTTAGTGCTACAATTAGGGTGATGAGTAGAGTTATCATTAGGGTTAGGTTTAGAAATACAGCTGGGGTAGGTTTATTACTATGGCTAGGCTTCAAATTAGGGTTTGAGTTAGAGCTAGGTTTAGGTTTAGGGTTAGGTTACTGACTAGGTTTTGAGTTGTGTCATAGTTTAAAAGCTAGGTTAGTATTAGGACTGGGGCTAGATTTGGATTAAGATTAGAGTTATCTCAGGGTTAGTTTTTATGATTAAGATTAGGTTTATTCTGAGTAGGATTAGAGTAAGGGCTATGGTTAGTATTAGAATTAAGGCTAGTTCAGGTTGAGTTTAGGATTAGAGCCTAGTTTAGAGTTAGGATTATGCTTCCAGTTTGGCTATAAAAAGTCAAAAGATTGAGTTAGTGTTATAGTCAGGGCTAGGAATAGGCTAAGATGAAGTTTAAGGCTGAGGTCAGATTTAGAATTAGAGTTGGCTCTTGAGTTTATACTTTCTATAGTTACAAACATAATCCTAACTCTCATCTGGCCCTCATGTGAACACTAACCAAATCCATACAGTAACACTAACCTGATTTCTAATTCTAAATCCAGCCCTGATTCTAAATCTAGTCCTACCCCTTATCCTAACCTTAATCCTATAATACACTCTAGGCCTATTTTAGTTCTCATACCATCACTATCCCAAACTTTAATTGAAACCCTAATCCTCATAATAATCATGCCATAACTCAAACCCTAACCCTACCCTAAACCTAAACATAGTCCTAACTCTTACCATAGCTCTAAGCCTAATCCTAAATGAACCTTAGAACATAGCCTTCATCCTGTCCTAACCCTGACACTTGCCCTATCATTTACCTTAGCTCTTACCCTAACTGTCACACTGACTAATACCAACTGTGGTCCTAGCCCTAACTCTAATCCTAGCTCTAAATCCTTGCACTAACCTTTGCCTTAGTCCTAATGCTAATCTGTCTCTAACTATAACCATTGAGCTATCCCTAACATTAATCATAACATGATTAATCATAACACCAATCATAGCCATAGTCCTAACTCTAATTCTAGGCTTCATCCTAACACAAACCTGAGCCAACCCTAACCCAACCCTAAGAGTAATACCAAATCACAGCCCTAACACTAACCTTAACCATAAATCTAATATCAATGATCACTCTAGTTTTAACTCTAATTCTAACTTTAATCTCAGCCTTAGCACTTGCCTTAACCCCAGCCCTAATGCTAACACTAATGTTAATTCTAGTGCCAACTGTAGCACTGGCCAAAAGTTTAATACTAACACATACATAACACTGCAATTTACCCTAACCCTAACTGCAATCCTAACTCTAATGTCAGTAAAATTTCTAGCCTTAATTTTATGCTAATTCTAACTTGCTGTAAAACTAGCCCTAATTCTAATCTTAACCCTAATGTTAATACCTATCAGATTTACACTTTGTCTTAACCCTATCACAAATAATAGACCTATTCCTTGTCCATCTACACTATTAGCACTCACCCTAATCCTAGCCAAATCCTAATCCCATTTTTTTAAAAAATGTAACTGAAATATGAGCATTAAAGCTAAACATAATACCAACCACAGCCATCACCCCAACTCTAACCCCAGACCTAAACACAACACTAAAGTTTCCATTAATCCTGAACCTAGTCCTAACCCTAAAACAAACCCTACCCCTAAGGCCAACCCTGTCTGTAACTCTAAACCAAGCTCTCTACTTTACCTAACAAACCCCTAGACCTAATAATGACCCTATTCTACTACTAAGAGCATCCCTAGCTCAAACACAAATCAAACTCCCAAAGCTAACCATAACTCATGCAATAATCATAGTCATAGACGTGTGTGTGTGTGTGTGTGTGTGTGTGTGTCCCTTCAAACACAGTTACTAAATCATTCTTCCCCATCCCTGGCCCCAGCCCCAGCCACCCGTTTTGTCTGGGTTCCTTTTCTAGCCAGGGATGCAGCACACCTGAGCATCTTGGTGGTGTAGTGTTGGGCTGATTAGCGTGCAGACCGGGCAGGAAGGAGCTGCAGGCAGTATTGTACTGCCCCAGGTGTGGCCAGCAGAGGCAGGTCATCACTCAACGCTGAGCCCAGCTTCCTTTGGTGGACCAAGTGTTCCTTTCTCTCTAAAGAAATGGGGAAAATAAATGCGTGAGTCAATGAGGCAGTCAAAACATTAAATTTAAACAGTTTTTACAAAGATTCCCCAAAAACACAGAAAGAAAGCAAAAAGAAGGAGGAAGAAAGAAAAAGAAAGTAAAAATTAAAAGGAAAAAAAAGCTTCCCAATGAAACTGTTGGTCAAATGTAGACAATGGGATGCTGGACTGTGTGACGTTGTACCATCAATGTTGAATTACACTTAAAGAAGAGTACCAGCAATGTTGAATTACACTTAAAGAAGAGACTGTTGAAATTATTATACCAGTGTATTAAATGGGGGAAAATCTGTTGGGATTGAGAGTTTGGAGGGAAATCCCAGTCTATACTAAATTGGAACACATAACTCAAAAATTCAAAAAAAAAAAAAAAGTGGAGGAGACAAAGAAAGGAGGCAGAAGAAGAGATAGGGGGAGGAAGTTTTAGCAAGACTCCCCAAGAACACAGAAAAAAAGCAAGAAAGTCAGTTAAAACTGAACATCTAAATAATAGGAAAAAAAAGGTGGAGAGATGGAAAGCAGGAGGCGGAGGGGGGGGAAGTGAATTTTTAGGAAGACTGAGAGGACACAGAAAGCAAACATGTCAACAATGACACCAAGTGGCAACAGCGTGTACAAATGCCATGGGGCAGCTGGTCCACCACTGCAGATGACCACAAGAATGGACCAGCTAAGTGCCACTGAGCAGCTAGTTGACCACCTTACTGGGAAGAGAGAGAGGGAAAGAATCGTTGGGACCTTCAACCCACAAGTGTGCCCACCTGGGTAAAGGGACGCATGCAGTGCCAGCACCCCTGCCTCCTCTGAGAGCTCTCCTCCGTCATCCCAGAGGGAGAAGGGCCAGCTGGTGACCCTCCAACCCGGTGGAGAGGACTGTGGGTGTGTGAGAAGCCCAAACTCCCACCAGGGGAAAATGCCTCCTCACCCCTCACCCCCACCCCTGCCACCGGAGGCCACACACAGGCACACCACCGTCAACACCCCTCTGCCCCCACACAGGTATGCAAGGGGCAAACACAAGGGCTTGTGGCCCTGGAGTTTTGCCTGGAGGTGCACGGCTAGCGAGGTGCAAAAAACGAACCAACCAAGGCTCAACCGCCATGCACAGCCAGCAGCATCACAAGCCAGACCATGGGACGCAGGCCCAACAGGCACCTAGACAAACCCTTGTGTCCAGAGCTGATTCAATGGATCTCATGGAGGGAGTTACTCTGCCATTTACAAAATCCTGGCCCAGAAGCAGATCACCCATGGATGGTTTAGCAGCAGGTTCCCCACAAACTTGCCTTCTGTGATGGGCTAGAGGGCTCCCTTTCCAGCCACGCCCTGTTTCCCAGAAGGAAGGGCTCTCCAAACTGGACCGGTCCCAAGGCATGGCAGCCTGACAATACTGCAGCACCTAAGGAGCCTCCGTTGGCCTCAGATAGCCGTCCCCCCCTCCTCTGGATGTGCACCTGCTGGGTGTCGGGATCAGTGCACAGTGCGGAAAGCCTTTCATCCTGGGTCTCAGGCAGAGGAGGGAGTGGCAAGCCACACCGGGAAAACAGGGCAAGAGATTCCACTCCCAATAACCCACCAAGTGTGTGGCACAAACGACCTCCCCAAGGGCAGAGGGGGAAGGAAGCAAGGAGGGGGCAGAGACTAGGAATACATGGCAGGAACAGTGAGGCAGGCACCAGACTGTGGCCGGAGGGCATGCGCTGCTACCAGCCTCAAGGCTTGCTTCCCAACCAACCCCAAGAGTACCCCCTCCTTCCTCCTCAGCATGCCTGGTGAGCCCACCTCTCCTGGCACTGATGCCTCTTTTCTCCTAGGTATACCCAACAACGCCTCTCCTGGACAAACTGTAGCACTGTGGAGCCAGGAAAGACAGGAGAGTGGAGCCCACCTCTGGTCTGCACTTAAGGGGAAAGCCCCTCAAGAGGGGTCCTGCGAGCACACATCCCAGCAGTGTGACCCGGGGGCAGGAAGGACAGAGACCAACCCCCACTCTGAGGGCAACTGATCCTCAAGCCATGCCCAGACAGGCAGCCAGGCATAGCCCCATGAGGAACCCAGGGCTGCAAGTGCATTCAAAGTCAAGTGATTCTCTGCTGAGTTTCTGCATGTTGTTGCAAGGCATGGCACCTGTCTCAACACAGAGACCAGAAGGGGTGCCCCAGGCTGGCCAACAGACTTGGAAAGACACAAGACAATGGCATGGTCCATGGGGTTGGACACTCAGATGGACCCCACAGGCACTGGGAGGCTTCCATCCCCACAACCCCACCCAACCACAACCACCCTTCTAAGCACTGTACAGGGGCGTGATGCCTCAGCTTTTTCCCCCATGGGTTGGTCCGAGTCACCACTACGAGACCAACACCAGGAGAGGGGAGGATGAATGGATGGATGAATGGGGTAGAGGGAGGCAGGCAAGGTGGAGGGAGGAAGGATAGCATAGGTCAAGGGAGCAGAGCCAGAAGGGGCAGGATGGCCTGGGCCAGTCTGACCCTCCAGTCTTGACCCCCTATGGGCCAACAACTCCAACCCCAATGTGAATGAGCATAAAACTCAGGGGGTCTTTAGACCTCCTCACACTGGGACGCACTAGGTACCTGGAGCGAGAAAGCCAGAGAGGACAGGATGCGTGGCCAAGGACAGAATAGGGAGGAGTGTGGCTGCCACAGCCCTGCACAGCAAGGGTGGAGTGGCAAGGCAAGGCAGGGCAGGTATTGAGATGGGGCTGGCCACACAGGGGGGCTGAGACTGCCAGAACCTCTACGGCTCAGGCACCATGCCCCTGGACCACCATAGGGCCTAGGGGTTCAAGACAGACACACCAGAGTCAAGAGAGGCACAGCACACAGCCCAGAGACCACCACCCCCAACACATCAGCAAGCCAGGCCCACCAGTCACAGCCCTGTACAGCACGGCACCACAAGCATGGCCCATTGCTGCCCACTCCCCTTGATGCAAGACACACACAGCCCCCCCGCCTTCCTATCCTCGGTAAGGTAAAAATGAGACACTGGATGGGCAGGGAGGAGAGAGAAAAGCACACGTGGCTGAGATCGGGGAAGGGAAAAGGGGAGCAAGGAACGCACAAAGACTGGCCGGCCAGCCGCTGAGCTGGTCCCCCTAACCCTAACCACAAGGCATGGTGGGGAAATCTCCCCCAGAAACACAGCACCACTGAAGAAACACCATGAAGCGGAGGATCCACGCCACTCCGAGGTGGGGACAGAGCAACCGCCATCACTGACGCAGCACAGTGTACCACCCTGATGTCCCCAGCATGATCCCCAGGCCCACTGGAACCGAAAGACAGCTCACCTAGAGAGACAGCTCCTTTCTCCCGGCACCAAACCCACAGGACAATCCTCCCCATCTGGGCCGGCCCACAACAGGAAAGCACATCGTGTGGAGGAAAAGGGGGCGACAAAAGGGGGCGACATGATCCCCAGGCCTACAACACCCCCACACACAACGGGCACAGAGCGATGCCAAGCTGTCTATACAACCTCATGATAGAAACAGGCCAGAGGTTAAGGAAAAGCCCAACCTTGGGCACCACACGGTGTCTGGAAAGACCACTGTCACTGCTACACGGAAGGAGGAGGGAAAGAGGGAGAGCAGCAGATACCAACCGCCCTTGCCAGCCCCACGGCCTCGCCAACCTCAACCCTCACGCACACCACTTAAAAAAAATCAACCCACGGCACCACCACCGCTGCCTGACAGGGCAAGGCGTGTGACTCAGAAGGGGCCAGAGTGTCCTCCCAACAGATGCAACAAGACCCAGGTAGAACAATGAGATGGCAGAGACCTGGGACCAGGAGGTGGAGAGGCATGGGAAAAGAGGGCCTCCTCAACACAGACTGCCAACCTGAATGGCGGTCAGGTGTCACACCAGTCCCCACACCAGGCAGGATCTCACTGCCAGCACCCTCAGAGCATAAGGGCAGTCCTGTATGGGGGAGGGGGAGACACCAGACACAACCACACAGCTGGGACATTGCAATTCATCCACCCCTCTCATGCACACACCTCTCCAACGAAGGGGAAAACTCCAGCTCCACACAGCACAGGCCATCTGTCACAGCCAACCGAACCCAAACCCTGACAAATGCTCCCAACACGAGGCCACAGCTTGAGGTGAGGGGGTACCTGTGGGGATGACAGCATTGGGCCACATGGGAGAGGCACCAGAGCATGAAGCAGAACCACAAGAGAATGCATCTCGAGCCAATGAAAGCAGGGTCCACCCAGAAAAAGGATATGGGATGCCACCATCACACACACGAGGGTGGTCCCATAACACCTGGGATACCGGAACTCACCTCCAGCACACCACACACTCCCTGACATGCACCTGAGGCTCCTCCACTGGGACACCACCAAGGCCCACAAACTAGTAATCTCCTGACCTCCATTCACCAACATCCATTTCCCCACTCCAGAGGCCACAACCTCGTGAGAACACTCCCAAGACCAATACAGCCAAGTGGAGACCCAACAGGCCCAAACCTGAGGTGCTACCACCACCCTTCATCACCAGTGATGCCTGGCCAATGGCCATAGCAGCCCAGGGCATGAAGCAGGCAGAGAACCACCCTGCACCAGGGCCACAGGAGCAGCATGGAACAAGCCCTACACACTCCAGATCCCCAGGCAGCACACAGAAGGCATCACACCAGAGACACATTCACATGGGCTCATGCAAGTGACCACAGGGCCCCTCTCCATCAGATCTGTAGACACCAGGACACTCAGTCCAGTGGGACCCTCCCCAACACAGAGGGGGAGGCACAGGCTGTGGCAAGGAAGAGGCACAAGAGACAGCATCCAGCCCCCAGCAGCAAGGGGCCAGAAGAGTCCAGACATAACCCCATGCAGCCCACCAGAGGGGCGGGCAGAGGGCACAAGCAAACATTACCACCTAATGCACAACCCAAGCCATCCACGTTGTCAGCAGTGTGGCAACCGACACACACAGGAGGAAGGAGAAACAGCAGAAGGTGGGCGATATGGCACATCCCTCGGATCACTAGACCTCCCCCACCGACCTCACCATGCACTTCTCAGCAGCCGACAGGGGAACACCCAGCCTAGGGGTCAAGTCTGAAGATGGGTGGAGTGGTCTGCAGCAGAGGTAAGGAAGCCACCCTGCCCCCACGGACACACAGGGACACAAAGCCAGGCAAAGCACAGGCATCAGCAGCCTCCCTTCCCCAAAAGGCGAGGTGCTACACCCATACCTCCTCCTCCTTACCACCTCGACTTTACAGAGACTCCACTGAGCAGGCAGCACACACCAGCAGGCTGCGGTGGCACACCAGGGAAAGGACACTGGGGGAGCAAAAGAGCAACACCACCATTGGGTTTCAGGCACCCAAAAGACAAAGAGGATTGCTGCAGGAGAACCACACAGAGTCCAACAGACCCAGACTCTGGCAGACAAGTGCCCCACACCACCACGGGTGGGGCTGGCCCACGCACCTCCAATGCAGCACAAGGCAGAGAAAGCAGAGATCATGATGGATTCCACACCCCTGGCCTTTCCCACCACACCGAGGCAGGGGAAAAAGGAACCCACAAGACAGAACATGCAGCTCAGTCTCACAGTTCTGAGGGCGTACTGTCGGCCACCGCTACGGAATGGACAGCCTGCAGCAGAGGGCAAATGTGAGTATAGGATCCAGTGCCAGGCCTCACCCCTGCTACTCTTGGGACAAACCATAATCCAGAGATGGCAGCACAATCTCAGGGCTAAACTGGGACATTCAGCAAAGCTGCTGCACGAACCCAGGCAGGCAGGCAGGTCACCGAATGGGCAAGGGAGACAGTGCAGCACCAGGCCGCCAGCAGCCCATTATGCTTCCCCCTGTTCCCCAGATGCACATCCAGGGGTCCAGCTCTTCTAGTAATAGTCTCCAGGAGACTATATGTCAGCATCTTCCTGCAGGTTCAGAATGGCAACTGCAGGTGAAGAAATGTCCTTCCAGGGGACAATGGGAACACAGCCGCCCTCAGATAAGGGCTCCAGTCACAAATCCCCAGAAACACACCCATCTGTGACAGGGCATGCTCCTGTGGCCACCTGGTGGCCCCAGGAGTGTGAAAAACAAACACATTTGATGGTTCCCCAATGGGGGGGCAGCAAGAAGGAATGATTTCCACAGGTTCATTAAGCAGCGACAGGAATTGCCAAGCCTTACACTATGGTCAACAGCCCCATCTGGTCCTCTAATATGGTGGCAGTGATAAGGAGTGTGCTGGTCAACCCCATGCACTCTGGAGGTACTCAAGCCTGGTTACATTCAGGAACAAGCTGACTAGTACCTACCCACCCCTGCTGCTGCCTGCCTGCTCACGTGCAAGCCTCCAGGCCCAATCTCCAACCAGCAGCAGGGCAGGGACTCTCCTGCCTGCAGCTTGGGACTTTGTCACACCCTGCACCAAGCTCTCCACCCACTTGCTTCCCTTTGCAGGCTCAGGAGCATTCTACAGCTACAGCAAGGCTGCCACCAGGGCAGCCCAACAGCCAGCACCAAGGAACAAAGGGACAGCCCACTAGATGCAGCCAGGTGATGAATCCGAGACAGGCAGGGAAATGTGTGTCATTTCCTCCCTCCCCTTGCAGGCTGTTTCTGGATTGCTGCACTTTGGCAAGGGGTGCTGGTCCTGGCCGGCAGGTCGGTCGCCTTGCCTTGCCTTGCCTCTCATTTATAATCAAACGCTGCTGTGACTGTCACTGGTGAAATGTTAACATTCTGTTTCAGTGCATGTAACACCAGATGGCATGGCTCAGCCTCAAGTGCCAGCTCTATGGAGTCAGACCAAAAGTCCTCCCACCTTGTGCCCCAGGTCAGCCCTGGCCATGAACAGTATGTTTTTATGCTTCGTGACTGGGGGAGAGAAGGTCCATGTCCTGGATGCTCCACTTCTGATCAAACTCTCTGCTTATGGTTTGGATTGGGAGAATAGTGTCGTGGTAGTGAGTGACCACGCATCTGCTGTGACCTGGATAAATCTGACTTATCAGTACATTCTTGGGGGGAGGGGAGAGGAGGTACTTGGTCACCCAAAGGTAAAGAAAGAAAGCAGAGAGGAAATAAAAACAATACACTGGTATTGACAGAGAGTGAAAAGGAAGAGTCTCCAAAACAGAATGAAGGAAGCAGATGAAAGATCTCTGAATTGGAAGCTATTTCCTATCACCTGGGGAAAAAACAAACAAAAAGCTGGAAGCAGAGCTGGGTGAAGCTAAAACACATACTCAAGAATTGAAAGACACTGTTAAAAGGCCAAAATGGACACGAGGCCACAGCTGGAGGTGGGAGTTATGGGTGTCCTAGAAGGTGCAGAAGGAGAAGCTGGGTTTAAAAATGTATAAAATAGGGCCTGGTGTCATGGCCTAGCTGCTAAATTCCTCACCTTGAACACGCTGGGGATCCCATATGGGTGCTGGTTCTAATCCCAGCAGCTCTACTTCCCCTCCAGCTTTCTGTTTGTGGCTGGGAAAGCAGTCGAGGATGGCCCAAAGCCTTGGGACACTGCTCCCATGTGGGAGACCCGGAAGAAGTTCCTGGATCCTGGCTTCAGATCAGCATAGCATCAGCCGTTGTGCTCACTTGGGGAGTGAATCATCAGATGGGAAATATTCCTCTCTGTCTGTCTTCCTCTCTGTATATCTGACTTTCCAATACAGAAATAAATCTTAAAAAATGTATTAAATAAAATAGTAAGGCAAAATTTGCCTAATTTGTACATAGATTTATGAAACAACATCCAGGAGGGGCACAGATCTCCCAACAGGCTTCACCAAAAGTGATCTTCACCACGACACAAGATAATCTAGCTCTCTTCAATTGAACATAAGGAAAAACATCTTTACATTTAAATGTGAAAAAAACTGACACATAAAAAAAAATGCTGGTTAAATTCACAGCAGACCTCTCACAGGAAACTACAGGTCAGAAGAGAATGAGGTAACATATTCCAGATTCTAAAAAAAAAAAAAAAAAAAAAA
>NW_024465246.1:0-3659 GCF_017591425.1 Ochotona curzoniae
CATTAAGAAGTTATATTTTAGAGTGTGTGGAAGAGGGCTGTGGCCTTGGTCCCCTCTGTGTGCCCGTGGGAGAGGGCTGTGGCCTTGGTCCCCTCTGTGTGCCCGTGGGAGAGGGCTGTGGCCTTGGTCCCCTCAGTGTGGGAGAGGGCTGTGGCCTTGGTCCCCTCTGTGTGTGGGAGAGGGCTGTGGCCTTGGTCCCCTCAGTGTGTGGGAGAGGGCTGTGGCCTTTGTGCCCTCAGTGTGTGGGAGAGGGCTGTGGCCTTGGTCCCTCAGTGTGTGGGAGAGGGCTGTGGCCTTGGTCCCCTCAGTGTGAAGCAGAGGGCTGTGGCCTTGGTCCCCTCAGTGTGGGAGAGGGATGTGGCCTTGGTCCCCTCAGTGTGGGAGAGGGCTGTGGCCTTGGTCTCCTCAGTGTGGGAGAGGGCTGTGGCCTTGGTCCCCTCAGTGTGTGGGAGAGGGCTGTGGCCTTGGTCCCTCAGTGTGAAGCAGAGGGCTGTGGCCTTGGTCCCCTCACTGTGTGGGAGAGGGCTGTGGCCTTGGTCTCCTCAGTGTGGGAGAGGGCTGTGGCTTTGGTCCCCTCTGTGTGTGGGAGAGGACTGTGGCCTTCATCATCCCCTCAGTGCTCCTGAGATCAAGCAAGCTGAGTGACAGCACGCTGTTCCTCTCGCACTCCTGACTCACCCAGGAGCCCCAGCTGAGTGGTTTATCTGCTGATCAGGTCGCCCAGGGGGTCCTGTCTTCCACCCCCACTCACGGAGCCAGGCCTTGCCGCTGGGGTCAGCTCAGGGGTGTGGTACCTGGGGACATTGTTCTCATAAGCAAATATGTCGTGTTTTTTCCTTTTTCGTTACAAGTTGTATTTATCACTTGAAAGGGCTCAGCATGATGGGGAGAGAGAGATTCCATCTATTGGTTCACTCCCCAGATGGTGGCAGTGGGAGGAAGGCAGCCGCCAGGCGCTCCAGCGGCATCTCCAGGTGCTGCAGGGTCTGAGCACTGGTGCTTCCTGGGCTGCTCTCCCAGGCACGTCAGCAGGGAGCTGGGAGGGAAGGGCTGGTGGAGCAGGGCCAGTCATGAATTTCCTTTGAAAAGCTGACACCTTCCAGACTGTACTGGCAGGCCTTGGAGGCTGGCAGCAGCCTGGTGATGGCCAGGCAGCTGTGCAGGAGTGGATGCACGCTCAGCAACCAGAAGCCTCTGGCCACTCCTGCCCGGGACACCTGAACTGACCGTAATGGAAAGGTCCATCTCCTGCAGCCCCCAGTAACGATGCTGCCATGTAGCCCACCCGGGGTGGGCATGTCTTCACTGCAGCTGACCTGGGTCTCCTTGAGGCGGCTGCAGGGGTGGGCCCCATGCCTCTGCAGCGGGAGCCCATTTGGGCTGTGTCCTCCAGGGCTGAGCATGCGTGAGAGGGTCTCGTGGACTCTGGAGAAAACCGAGCTCCCTTTCCTGCGTGGGGCTGACCTCAGTCTTGCCAGTTTACTGTTCCTTCTGTCTAAGTCACTGCCCTCACCCTGGCAGCACGTGAACTTGCTGCTTGCTGGCTAATGGGGTGGGAGTGCAGCCTCCAGGGTGGTCTCCTTGACGTCCCATGGCACTGCTCCCACAGATGGCATAGGATGAGCCTCAGATGTGGTCAGTTTGCCCCTCGCTGCCCCTTGCCAGGTTTATACAAACAAAAATGATGGGGGCCAGCATCATGGAGCAGTGGGTAGAGCTGCCTTGTGACGTCGAGCACAATTCAAGTCCCAGCTGCTTTGCCTCCCATCCAGCTGCTTGCTCATAACCTGGAAAAAGTAGCAGAGGTTGGCCTAAGTGTTGGGCACTGCCACCCGTGAGGGAGACCTGGCTGCAACTCCTGGCTCCTGGCTTCAGCCTGGCCCGGTCCCTACAGTTTCAATGGTCAGGAGAAGGGACCAGCAGGTAAAGAATCTCTCTCTCTTATAACTCCTTCAACTAACTGGGTGTTTACAAAGATGGCCATTCCTCTTGGAGTAGAGTGAGAGAGAAGCAGCAGTTGGGGGGAAGTGCAGGCCTGTGGGCAGCTGACCCGTGGCTTTGCCGTGACGGTTCTTCTGATTCCCGGCCACTGCTGTCCGATGGCCACTGAACACACATGAGCAGACACTGCTTCTGCTCTCATGCGGAGCAATGCTGACGGGCACTGCCAGTTCCCCAGGCCCAGCCGTGCCAGCCCAGACATCCTAGGAACCCGTGAGACAACGAGACACAGTTGTGGGCACATTCAGCTGGAGGGTCACTCCATCCTTCGCTGGCAACGATGGGCAATGCTTTACACTTGCTGTCCTGTGGGCCTGTGCGGGGTATCCTGTCCTGACCACTGTGCACTTTGCCCTGCCCTCCTTCCTATGCCCCCTTCTCTCTCTCTCTCTCTCTCTCTCTCTCTCCCTTTCTCTCTCTCTCTCCACACACATGCACGTGCTGAGGCCAGAGGAGAGCCTGTGTGGCTTTGGCGTCTGCCTCCTGAGATGCACGGGCCAGGTGTGTTCCCTGGTGTAGCAGTGACAGCTCTCCTTGGTCCCTGCTCGGTTACACGGTGAACCTAGTTGTGTGTTCTGAGTCCCCGTGTTTGGCCCTCACGGGGGCATGAACCACAAGACCCATGTCTGTGTGCCCAGGAGGTGTGAGTGGTGACCAGGGCACTGTGCCCAACACTCTGAGCCCTCACCAGGCTCCTTAGGCCACCCAGCCTTGCCGTCATTTTGGGGTAAGGGGCTGGTGGGGACAGCTTGCAGGGTCCAGCAGGTCTGCATTGCCTGTTGCAGGGTGTTCACGTCTGGTTTCCCCAGGCGGCCGCCAAGCCTGGTGTGGCCACCCTCTGACTTCTCAGTAAGCAGCCAGGACGCATGTGTAGCCAGCTGGCCCTGCCCCAATCCCAGCTGGCCAGGTGTGTGCGGGGCGGGGATGGAGTGTGGGAGCCGTTTAAGAAGCCGGTGTTGTCTGGGTGTCATTCCATGGGGACAACATGTGCTTACCTCCATGGTAACGTGGGTGAGGTTGGTGTCTGTTGACCTAGGCTGGGGCTCCCCTAAGATGCTGCCATGTCCTACACCAGCTGCCCCACTAGTCACCATGTGGCCACAGTGGAATGCCCACCCAGGGACCCTGATGTGGTGACTTGTGCCACGTGGAGGAGCTGGTTTCCTGGGAGTCTGTGACAGCCCCGCACCTGGAGCAGCCCAAGTACGTTCCATCACAGCAGGGCCTGAATGCGCAGCACCCTTGAGGGAGGGCATTCCTTGCTCCTGCCAGCCCTGCTCCTTTGCCTGTAAGCCCGGGTTGCCACTGGCCTGTAGACGCATCACTGCAGTTCTGCCGTGTCCCCGTGGCCGTGTGAGCTCTGTGTGCAGCTGTGTTCCGAGGGAGGGCCTGCCTGACAGTGCCTCCAGGGTGGAGTGGAGGGTGAGTCTGGGGGCATCCCTCCACCCCATATGGGGCAGGGTGATTTCCTGTGGAGACTCTACCCCTGAGCATGGGATGAGGGCCTGGCACTGGGGTCGGGGCTGCCTGGCCCGTGCACCCACATCCAGCGCATGCCCCTGCTGCAGGGGTGTCGCGCTCTTGGCTGCTGAGTGAAAATTTAAAAAAAAAAAAAAAGAAGAAGAAGTTATATTTTAAAAAGTAATTGGAATCTTGTG